>NW_025872781.1:1112-2102 GCF_002878395.1 Capsicum annuum
CTATGGGTTTGAATCTAAGAGAAATTCTAGAGAATGTTTGCTATCCTGAAATTTTTTTGTCTTTTTTGAGTAATAAGGAGAGAAAAAAAATTGGGTCAAAAGAAAATGCCATTTTGGAGTTTTATCAACAATTTCCTTGTGTAGGTGGCGATCCGGTATTTTTTGAATCCTTATGTAAGGAATTACAAAAGAAATTCCTTCAACAAAGATGTGAATTAGGAAGGATTGGTCGATGAAATATGAATCGAAGACTGAACCTTGATATACCCCAGAACAATACATTTTTGTTACCATGAGATATATTGGCAGCCGCTGATCATTTGATTGGGCTGAAATTTGGAATGGGTGCACTTGACGATATGAATCATTTGAAAAATAAACGTATTCATTCTGTAGCAGATCTTTTACAAGATCAATTCGGATTGGCTCTGGTTCGTTTAGAAAATGTGGTTCGGGGGACTATATGTGGAGCAATTCGGCATAAATTGATACTGACACCTCAGAATTTGGTAACCTCAACTCCATTAACAACTACTTATGAATCCTTTTTCGGTTTACACCCATTATCTCAAGTTTTGGATCAAACTAATCCATTAACACAAATAGTTCATGGGAGAAAATTAAGTTATGTGGGCCCTGGAGGACTGACAGGTCGCACTGCTAGTTTTCGGATACGAGATATCCACCCTAGTCACTATGGACGTATTTGCCCAATTGACACATCTGAAGGAATCAATGTTGGACTTATTGGATCCTTAGCAATTCATGCGAGGATTGGTCATTGGGGATCTCTAAAAAGCCCTTTTAATGAAATTTCTGAGAGGTCAACCGGGGTACGGATGCTTTATTTATCACCAAGTAGAGATGAATACTATATGGTAGCAGTAGGAAATTCTTTAGTCTTAAATTAGGATATTCAGGAAGAACAGGTTGTTCCAGCTCGATACCGTCAAGAATTCTTGACTATTGCATGGGAACAGGTTCATCTTC
>NW_025872782.1:0-3030 GCF_002878395.1 Capsicum annuum
TAATTATTTAAACCAAAACTAATCATTTCCATCTATAAATACAAATTTTTTTTTTTTTCAACTATAAATACAAAATCAAATGAGACAAAATTTCAGCATTCGTTTTCCCTCCATTATCCTTGTCACTAAAAATGACTCCCTTCTTCTAAGCACAATAGTGAATCTTCTCTACTCTAAAAAAGTTTCCTTGTCTCAATTTTGCTTCTTTTACAACCTCTTTTCAAGATTCTACCAGTTTCTTCCTTTAAAAACTGTAATTTTCTTGTCCTTTTTTATCTGTTAAATTTCATTTTTGGTCCATTTTGATGATGTTTATGTATGAAATAGTGAAAAGATTCAATTTTTAAGTGATGGGGTGTTAATTATTTTGTGATGCATATTTCAGAATTTTGGGATTTAGTTATCTGTAAAATTTCATTTTTAGTTCATTTTGATTATGTTTATGTATGGAATACTGAAAAGATTCAATATTTAAGTGATGAGGTCTTGATTTTTTGTTTTGTGATGCATTTTTCTGAATTTTGAGATTTTCTTGCTCTTTTATCTCTGTATAATTCCATTTCTTTGATCCATTTTAATGATGCTTATGTATGGAATAGTGAAAAGACTATTCTCAAGTGATGGGGTGTTTGATTTTTCTTTTTTGATTTTTTTTATGGTGCATTTTTTTTCCAGATTTTTAAGATTTTGGTATCTGCAGGATTTCATTTTGGTCCATTTTAATGATGTTTAGTGAAAAGATTGTATTTTTAAGTGATGGGATGTTTGGTTTTTGTTGTTTTATTTTTGCTAGAGTTGCAAGATTTTGTTTTTGGGAAATGCAGGAAGGTGCTTTAAAGAAGGATCAGTTTTGAAATGGCAAGTGGTATTGAAGAACCATTTAGGCTTAGTTTTCAGGTAAAACTTCTATTGGATCTTACTCTTTGTTACTGTCATTTTCAAATGCATTTCTATGGTTAATTTTTTTGTTCTCAATTGTATTGTTCTCTTATATGTTGCTGCTGGATTTATTAGAAAGATTTGTTGTTCTTATGCTTTGGTTAATTGGGATGTTGAACCCCTTTCAACTTCTTCATGTATTACTTCATATCCTGGGTACTTTCTAGGAAACATACTTGCTCATTGATTGAGGCTTTGTTATGCTGAACTTTTAGTGGAAAAGATTTTGAGAGTTCTGTTATCTCATAAGATTGTCTGTTTAAGCATGTCAGGATACACTACTTGATACATTACTAATTAGACCATTAGGGGGAAATGAAGATTTTCCATGAGAACTAAATCTATGTGGCTCTTTTACTTTCTACCTGATCTTTATTTACTTACCAAAATTGACAGGCAGATTCGTGGCAATCTAAATCTATCTCATTCGGTAGATTTGAGAATGAAGCTTTATGTTGGGAGGAGGTCTTCTTTCACACACAACAGGTATCTTGAAGAGGTTGAAAAATACATCAAGCCAGGTTTTGTAACTGAGAAAAAAACATATTGTGAGGAGCTTTTTAGAAGAAGGGCACTTCTAAGCCAGAGTTCATCCGACTGTCAGGATGGGGCTGATTCTCAAGCTAGTAATGATGGATTTGAGAATACAGATTATTAGGGGGACTTTGGGCATGTTAATGAGATTGGCCATTCTGCATGCTTTGTTGAAAATCATGACAAAGTAGCCACTTTACTGGAGAATGGAAAGTATCAGGCTAGTGAAAATGAAGGTTATGCGGGGTGCTTTGAGCATGTTAATGAAGTTGGCCATTTTGCACGCTTTGATGAAAATTATGATAGCTCAACCCGTTTATCAAAGAATGAAAAGTATCAAGCCGAGAATAGAGGCTATGATGGAGATTCTGAGCGAGTGAATGAGGTTGATGATTCTTCACGCTTTGAGGAGAGTTTTGGTGGATCAAACAACGGAGACATCAAAGTCACAGAATGTGGGAGAGAAGGATCAAGCAACAGAGACATTGAAGTCACAGAATGTGGAGGAGAAGATAGTATAAGTTGCCATTCTGGACCTAGACTGAACAAGATACCAATAGTTTCGATGTTCTTCAGAGTGTTCCTGAACGTCTGGAAGCTGAAGAAAAATTTAATCTCAGTGCTGGAAATTCATCTTTTAATGATCCAGAGGTTTGTATCAGGTTTAGGCTCAGTGTTATCTTCAAATTTCAATGCAGATGAGTAAACTTGCTATTTCAATTTTGTTGAACTATTACTTAATTTTCTTATTAGTTAGACTGTTCTTCAGGTAGTCGTAAATTGATCATCGAATTTTACAGTAATAGATAACTTGCTTTATACTGGTTTCTTCGGGTTGAAAAGCTAATGTACTTAATCAACATAAAAGGTATGCAGCTTTACCATGTTGAAAATATGGGATATTTTGGTAGCACTGATTCATCCTATTTTTCTCAACCTCGTTTATTATTGAATGATGTAGCACTGAAGAACAGCCAATAGCAAGAAAGGTTATCGCTTCTCATGCTTCCTGTACAGAGAAAGTTAGCCATAGATTATATCAAAGTGTAAACAGGTATATATCGTGGAGAAATTTTGAGCTTTAACTCCATATTGTGTTCATAAACATATATCTTAGACATATTATTATTGTACAGGGATAAGGAGAGTGTAAAGTCATGTCAATCAGACGTGAAGCAGAATGAATCTAGTTTCTGTTTTAAAACTGAAGAGCGGGCCAGGAAAAGGAAAGAGGCAAGGACCAATTTCTTGTGTCTTATAAAACATCGTATAAAACCTAAAAGAAGTTTTTGATATTGATTTCAGTTCTTTATGAAGATTGAGGAGAAAGTGCATGCCAAAGAGGAAGAAACACGTCAGCTCCAAGCAAGAACCCAGGTAATAAACCCGGGGTCTGATTTTTGTGACTAACGAAAATAGGTCCAAATTAAATGGAGAATCATAGGCTGCTAATTGTTGAGTGTTAGCTCTTTAAAGTCATGTGATATATCGTGTGGTCTTAATTGTGTCATGTGGAAATTTGGAATTAAAGAGTTGCCAAAAAAGGGAAGATGCAAT
>NW_025872783.1:0-961 GCF_002878395.1 Capsicum annuum
ATTATCAATCGTTCTACCCATTTAATTACATAGGGATTATATTAACCTTGTACTATTACTTCATACTCTACAAACATAAGCAAAAAAAAAGAAAAAAAAAACAATATAAGTTACCGGATTAATTTTGTTTCTTTTTCTGTTGACAACTGTTTTGTTGAAATACAGGACAAACTTTAGATAAACAATGACCTGGAAAATCATCTTAAATTATAACAAATTATATCTTGGATTAATAACCTTAATGTTATTGAAAAATTTATTTAGATATTTGAATTATAGCTTGTTCACATTAAATATTTGAATATATGATAAGTGTTTATACTAGACATTATCAATTCAAATTTTAGAAAAAAAAGTTATATGTGTTTATATGTTCATCGAAAACATGCACTTTTAATCCCTTGACTTGCTTTGGAATATTCAAACAATTATTTTGATTATCAGTCGTTCTACCCATTTAATTACATAGGGATTATATTAACCATGTACTATTACTTCATACTCTACACACATAAGCAAAAAAAGAAAAAAAAAAACAATATAAGTCACCGGGTTAATTTTGTTTCTTTTTCTGTTGACGACTGTTTTGTTGAAATACAGGACAAACTTTAGATAAACAATGACCTTGAAAAACATCTTAAATTATAACAAAATATATCTTGGATTAATAACCTTAATGTTATTGAAAAATTTATTTAGATATTTGAATTATAGCTTGTTCAGGTTAAATATTTGAATATATGATAAGTGTTTATACTAGACATTATCAATTCAAATTTTAGAAAAAAAAGTTATATGTGTTTATATGTTCATTGAAAACATGCACTTTTAATCCCTTGACTTGCTTTGTAATATTCAAACAATTATTTTGATTATCAATCGTTCTACCCATTTAATTACATAGGGATTATATAAACCTTGTACTATTACTTCATACTCTACAAACATAAGCAAAAAAAAG
>NW_025872783.1:1061-2376 GCF_002878395.1 Capsicum annuum
TCAATTCAAATTTTAGAAAAAAAAGTTATATGTGTTTATATGTTCATAGAAAACATGCACTTTTAATCCCTTGACTTGCTTTGTAATATTCAAACAATTATTTTGATTATCAATCGTTCTACCCATTTAATTACATAGGGATTATATAAACCTTGTACTATTACTTCATACTCTACAAACATAAGCAAAAAAAAGAAAAAAAAATAATATAAGTTACCGGGTTAATTTTGTTTCATTTTTTATTGACAACTGTTTTGTTGAAATACAGGACAAACTTTAGATAAACAATGACTTTGAAAAAACAACTTAAATTATAAAATAATATAGCTTGGATTAATAACCTTAATGTTATTAGAAAATTTATTTATATATTTGAATAATAACTTGTTCAGATTAAATATTTGAATATATGATAAGTGTTTATACTAGACATTATGAATTCAAATTTTAGAAAAAAAAATTGTATGTGTTTATATGTTCATTGAAAACACGCACTTTTAATCCCTTGACTTGCTTTTTAATATTCAAACAATTATTTTGATTATCAATCGTTCTACCCATTTAATTACATAGGGATTATATTAAACTTTTACTATTATTTCATTCTCTACACACATAAGCAAAAAAAGAAAAAAAAATAATATAAGTTTCCAGGTTAATTTTTTTCTTTTTCTGTTGACAACTGTTTTGTTGAAATACAGGACAAACATTAGATAAACAATGACCTTGAAAAACATCTTAAATTATAAAAAAATATAGCTTGGATTAATAACCTTAATGTTATTGGAAAATTTATTTAGATATTTGAATTATAGCTTGTTCAGATTAAATATTTGATTATATGATAAGTGTTTATACTAGACATTATCAATTCAAATTTTATAAAATAAAGTTATATATGTTTATATACTCGTTGAAAATATGCACTTTTAATCCCTTGACTTGCTTCGTAATATTCAAACAATTATTTTGATTATCAATCGTTCTACCTATTTAATTACATAGGGATTATATTAAACTTTTACTATTACTTCATACTCTACACACATAAGCAAAAAAAGAAAAAAAAAACAATATAAGTTACCGGGTCAATCTTGTTTCTTATTCTGTTGACAACTGTTTTTTTGAAATATAGGACAAAATTTAGATAGACAATGACTTTGAAAAATATCTTAAATTATAACAAAATATAGTTTGGATTAATACCCTTAATGTTATTGGAAAATTTATTTAGATATTTGAATTATAGCTTGTTCATATTAAATATTTGAATATATGATAAGTGTTTATACTAGACATTATCAATTCAAATTTT
>NW_025872784.1:0-1174 GCF_002878395.1 Capsicum annuum
TTCGATTTCTTACTTAATTTCCTTAACTTCTCATCTATGGTATTTCATGCAAAAATCTATCTATGTGAGGAGAAAATAAAGTAGAAAAAAAATGGAAAAAAGAAAAAAGAAAAGAAAATTATTGTGTTTTACTTCTTTTTTTTTTTTTTTGTGTCATTTGTGAATGTGCTCCTTTGGATGGTTTGTTGAATGTGTAATCCTGTGATGATATATAATAAAAATGAAGTTTTTAAAGTATATGGGAATTTAGTTATTCTTGTGTATTGTTAATATTTTTGCTTACTTATTTTTCCTATAAATAGATTATACTAAAGTCGAAAATTGGGAGTTAGGAGCAATCGAGTAGATTTTGTTCCCCAATGACCATAGTACTAAGTATTTTTTTGGCTAATTCTAATATGATCTACGAATATAGATCAAGCTATTGATGGTGATTTTTAATATCACATAATAATATTTTGATACGATGAGGTAGACTGCAAAGAGAAATGGAAAAGAGATTTCAGATAGGTCATCGAATTCTCATCAATAAATTAAAAGTTAAAATAACTAATTAGTTGAATTAATAAATTTTTCATATTATAATAAAGCCAATTGCTCATAATTTATCTAATTAGACTTTGTTTTGAATTACTATATGCGTTTGTATCTTCTATACAAACAAAAGATATATAATTTTGAGCTAGTTTTTTTGTTGTTTTCTTTCTATTTGGAAAGAGAAAAGAAATGGGAATTGGACTAGTCAGATACAAAATTGTTGTCGACCGGTTGTGAATAATTTTCACATAATTATAAATACATAATGTTAAAAGTATAATAAATTCAATTATAAAAACATAAAGATTGAATTAGTCAAATGTAAATCATGAATTAGTATCCCTGCAAGGAGCCAAGGAGTACAGGTTCAAAATTGACATTTATATTATTATTTATTACATTTAGATATTTGAATTATGATTTGTTTTAATTGGATACATGATATATTATTCTCATTAGACCCTTTAGGTAGGAATTTTAAAATTATTTTTTTGTGTATGTTCTGATATGTTAATAAAATGAAACATAATGTTCTTGCAGTGTATACAATAACCTCAATTGAAACAAAATTAAGATTTTATCACATATCGATGCTAATGTATATAATCAAAACACAATGAAGAGTTCAAATGAATGA
>NW_025872785.1:0-493 GCF_002878395.1 Capsicum annuum
AAAAAAAAAAGACGATGAAAATATAATACCTAGTACATCAAAAATAAGAAAACCTACTATAAAGATAAGTTTAAAAGCTATAACCTAAAGAATGGATATAACAAATGGACACCAAAATAAATAATTAATAAAAATTGTAACTTTCTAACTTAGACTGTGTAATAGATGTAGATAAAATGATATAATTATGGATAGGATATATAAAAAAACAATTATTAGACAATGGTATAAATGCAACAGATACACCAGAATATATAGAAAGAACACTAATAGAAACAACAAAATTATGATTTTTAAATTTAACTGAAGAAAGTAAAAAGGTATTATGGGCTAATAAAAAACGGAAGGAACAACAGTAACTAAACTAACACCTATAGACATATTGAAAAAATATGAAATAGCTATAAAAAATGAATTTAGCAGTATGGCAACAGAAGAAGGAGAAAAACAAAACAAAGAAAAAGACACAAATAGGAATTTAATGTTAAAACTA
>NW_025872785.1:593-1224 GCF_002878395.1 Capsicum annuum
TAAAATAGCACCTCAATTTGGATGTGAATAAAAATATTATAAGAAAAAAAAAGATATTCGAAATTCATATAGATGAATTATTAGAAAAATAATACATACAAAAAAGTAATAGTAAATACAATAGCTCAGCATTTATAGTAAATAAACACAGTGAACAAAAAAGAGGAAAAAGTAGAATGATTATTGATTATAGAAACCTAAATGCAAAAACTATGACATATAATTATCCAATACCAAATAAGATATTAAAAATAATTCAGATACAAGGATATAACTATTTTAGTAAGTTCGATTGTAAATCAGAATTTTACCATTTAAAGCTAGAAGAAGAATCTAAAAAATTAACTGCATTTACAGTACGACAAGGATTTTACGAATGAAATGTATTACTATTTGGATATAAAAATGCACCAGGTAGATATCAACATTTTATGGATAACTATTTCAAACAGTTACCTAATTGTATAGTATACATAGAAGATATATTATTATATACAAAAACTAAAGAGGAACATTTAAAATTACTAGAACAATTTGTAGGTATAATAGAAAATTTAGAAATAAGTTTAAGTGAAAAGAAAATCGAAATTATGAAAAATCAGATAGAGTTTTTACAAATACAAATAGATTT
>NW_025872786.1:0-595 GCF_002878395.1 Capsicum annuum
TTCTTCTTCTTCCTCTTCTTTTTCCTCTTCTTCTTCTTCCCCCTCTTCTTCTTCTTCTTTTTTTTCTTTCTCTTCTTCTTCCTCTTCCTCTTCCTCTTCTTCTTCCTCTTCCTCTTCTTCTTCCTCTTCCTCTTCTTCTTCTTCTTTCTCTTCCTCTTCTTCTTCTTCTTCTTCTTCTTCATGTTCTTCTTCTTCTTCCTCGTCTTCTTCTTCTTCTTCCTCTTCCTCTTCTTCCTCCCCCTCCTCTTTTTCTTCTTCTTCCTCTTCGTCTTCTTCTTCTTCTTCTTCTTCTTCTTCTTCCTCTTCATCTTCTTTTTCTTCTTCTTCTTCTTCTTCTTCCTCTTTCTCTTCCACTTCTTCCCCTTCCTCTTCCTCGTCTTCCTCCTCCTCCTCTTCTTCTTTTTTTCTTCTTTTTCTTCTTCTTCTTCTTCTTCTTCTTCTTCTTCTTCTTCCTCCTCCTTCTCGTCTTTTTCTTCTTCTTCTTCTTTCTCTTCCTCTTCATCTTTCTCTTCTTCTTCCTCCCCCTTCTTGTCTTTTTCTTCTTCTTCTTCTTTCTCTTCCTCTTCATCTTTCTCTTCTTCTTACTCCTCCTCTC
>NW_025872786.1:695-1541 GCF_002878395.1 Capsicum annuum
TCTTCCTCTTTTTCTTCTTCTTCTTCCTCTTTCTCTTCTTCTTCTTCTTCCTCTTCCTCTTCCTCTTCTTCTTTCTCTTTCTCTTCTTCTTCTTTTTCTTCTTCCTCTTCTTATTCTTCTTTTTCTTCCTCTTCTTCCATTTCTTCTTCTTCTTCTTCTTCTTCTTCTTCCTCTTCTTCCACTTCTTCCTCTTCTTCTTCCTCTTCTTCTTCTTCCTCCTCTTCTTCTTCCTCTTCTTCTTCTTCCTCCTATTCTTCTTCTTCCTCTTCTTTTTCCTCTTCTTCTTCTTCCCCCTCTTCTTCTTCTTCTTTTTTTTCTTTCTCTTCTTCTTCCTCTTCCTCTTCCTCTTCTTCTTCCTCTTCCTCTTCTTCTTCCTCTTCCTCTTCTTCTTCTTCTTTCTCTTCCTCTTCTTCTTCTTCTTCTTCTTCTTCATGTTCTTCTTCTTCTTCCTCGTCTTCTTCTTCTTCTTCCTCTTCCTCTTCTTCCTCCCCCTCCTCTTTTTCTTCTTCTTCCTCTTCGTCTTCTTCTTCTTCTTCTTCTTCTTCTTCTTCCTCTTCATCTTCTTTTTCTTCTTCTTCTTCTTCTTCTTCCTCTTTCTCTTCCACTTCTTCCCCTTCCTCTTCCTCGTCTTCCTCCTCCTCCTCTTCTTCTTTTTTTCTTCTTTTTCTTCTTCTTCTTCTTCTTCTTCTTCTTCTTCTTCTTCCTCCTCCTTCTCGTCTTTTTCTTCTTCTTCTTCTTTCTCTTCCTCTTCATCTTTCTCTTCTTCTTCCTCCCCCTTCTTGTCTTTTTCTTCTTCTTCTTCTTTCTCTTCCTCTTCATCTTTCTCTTCTTCTTACTCCTCCTCTC
>NW_025872787.1:0-1708 GCF_002878395.1 Capsicum annuum
TTTTTATTAGTTATATGTTTTGGTGTCCATTTGTTATATTCATTTTTTAGGTTAAATTTTTTTAAACTTATCTTCATAATAATATGTAGGTTTTCTTATTTCTGATGTATTAAGTATTATATTTTCATCGTCCTCTTTATCTATAGTATTTATTTTCGTGTTTAAATAATCTATTTTCATATATTCTGTATTTTCTATCTTTATTTATGATATTTGTTTCTTTTTTGGGTTTTTAGGCATTTTACAATCTCTAGGTAAATGTCCCAATTTTTCACAATTATAACAAGTACATTCTTTTACAGATTTCTTTTTCTTATATGGTCTTTTGTGTTTATAATTTCTTACATAATATCTTTTTCTTGGTTTCTTATATTTATATTTTGATTTTTTGTATTTCTTATATTTCTTATGTCTTTTTCTTTTCTTATAATATCTTTCTTTACATCAAAATTGGGGTGTTATTTTATCTTTGCAACATGCTAAATTTCTTATTAATGTTTTTTCCATTTTTATTTCTTCTCTATATTTTTCACATAGATTTCTATACCATTGTTGTAAAAATTTTATTCTTACTCCTAAGGTATCTATTATTTTTGCTTCATCCCAAATCTTTATTATTTTTGAACTAAATGGTTCAGGTAATTTACTAAAATATAATCTTCTTACTTCTTTACTTTTTTTGTATTATATGTTCCTTTATAATAGTATTCTTTAAATGCGCACATATACTCATCTATATAGCACATATTAAATATTGGTAGTTTTAAAATTAAATTTTTATTTATATCTTTTTCTTTATTTTGTTCTTTTTCTGCTATCGTCATACTGCTAAATCCATCTCTTATAGCTATTTCATATATTTTCAATATGTATATAAGTTTTAGTTTAGTTACTGTTGTTCATTCCATTTTTTTATCATCTCTTAATACCTTTTTACTTTCTTCAATTAAATTTAAAAATCATTATTTTGCAGTTCCTGTTAGTGTTCTTTCTATATATTCTGGTGTATCTATTGCATTTATACCATTATCTAGTAATTGTTTTGCTATATATCTTATCCATAATTGTATCGTTTTATCTACATCTATTACACAGTCTAAGTCTAAGAAGTTATAATTTTTATTAATTATCTGTTTTGGTGTCCATTTGTTATTTTAATTTTTTAGGTTAAATTTTTTAAACTTATCTTTATAATGATATGTAGGTTTTCTTATTTCTGTTGTACTAGGTATTATATTTTTATCATCTTTTTTATCAATAGTATTTATTTCCATGTTTAAATAATCTATTTGCATATATTCTGTATTTTCTATCTTTATTTCTGATATTTATTTCTTTTTTGGGTTTTTAGGCATTTTACAATCTCTAGCTAAATGTCCTAGTTTTCCACAATTATAACAACTACATTCTTTTATAGATTTCTTTTTCCTTTACGATCTTTTATGTTTATAATTTTTTACATAATATCTTTTTCTTGGTTTCTTATATTTATATTTTGAATTTTTGTATTTCTTATATTTTCTGTCTTTTTCTTTTCTTATAATATCTTTCTTCATATCAAAATTGAGGTGTTATTTTATCTTTGCAACATGCTAAATTTCTTATTAATATTTTTTCCATTTTTATTTCTTCTCTATATTTTTCACATAGATTTCTATACCATTATTGTAAAAATTTAATTCTTGCTCCTAGGGTATCTACTATTTTT
>NW_025872787.1:1808-2362 GCF_002878395.1 Capsicum annuum
GGTTTCTTATATTTATATTTTGAATTTTTGTATTTCTTATATTTTCTGTCTTTTTCTTTTCTTATAATATCTTTCTTCATATCAAAATTGAGGTGTTATTTTATCTTTGCAACATGCTAAATTTCTTATTAATATTTTTTCCATTTTTATTTCTTCTCTATATTTTTCACATAGATTTCTATACCATTATTGTAAAAATTTAATTCTTGCTCCTAGGGTATCTACTATTTTTTGCTTCATCCCAACTCTTTATTATTTTTTAACTAAATGGTTCAGGTAATTTACTAAAATATAATCTTCTTACTTCTTTACTTTCTTCTGTATTATATGTTAATTTATAGTAGTATTCTTTAAATGCGCACGTATACTCATCTATATAGCACATATTACATATTGTTAGTTTTAACATTAAATTTCTATTTATATCATTTTCTTTGTGTTGTTCTTCTTTTTCTGTTGCCATACTGCTAAATTCATCTCTTATAGCTATTCATATTTTTTCAATATGTCTATAGGTGTTAGTTTAGTTACTGTTGTTCCTTCCATTTTTTTTT
>NW_025872788.1:0-1851 GCF_002878395.1 Capsicum annuum
CTTATTTTACTTAAATTAGTTGAGTTATATAAGAAATAATTATCCATCTAATTAAATTTTCATAAATTACTATTATTTAAATTAGTAGATTTCTTTTCCAAATCAAACTCAAATATGAAGATTATTATTTCCATGATCTTCAAAATTTCAAAATACTATTCTCTTATATCTCTAACTATTTTTTCTTGTTAGTTTTTTCATTTTTTATCCTTTTTTATTTTAATTTTTTTTTCTTTTCCATTTTTCTTTCCACTTTATTTTCTCTCTTCTACTTCTTTTTTTTCCTTTTTCGTTTTTTATTTATTTTTTTCCTTTTCTCATATTTTTTTCGTTTTCTTCTTCCTTTTTTTTTTTGGTTTTTCACTCTTTTTTTTTTTTTGTTTTTATTTCTCTTTCTTTTTTTTTTTTTTCAAATTTTTCTTTTTTATTTTTTCTTTTACTCTTCTATATCTAGTTTATTTTTAAAAAACAAGTATCTATATAATATATACATATTCAAAAAATATACAAAATAAATAGACATACTGATCGGCATATGTATTTACGATAAAAAACATACATATATATCTGCATATGTATTTACATAAATATATATCTGAATCACATGTATATATAACATATATTACACAAAATCTCTATAACAAAAATGATAATTGTAGACATATAAATATAAGGTAATAAAAGAATACATATACATATCTTAAAACAATAAAAAGAAAACAAATAAGTACATATGTCACCCTCTAAAATGACATAGTATGTACAGTTCAAAGACAAATTCAACACCATATAAAATACATATAGCTCTGCATATGTATTTACAGAATACATACCTGATCCATAAGTATATTCTTATTTTATATGAGTCACTATTGTATTTCGTAAATACATATGAAGATATATAGTATGTTTGTTACTATTTAATATGATTATGATATGTATTTCGTAAATATATATGTATATTTTGTACGGTAAATACATATCCAGATCTATATGACTATGTATTTTGTATGTTTTTTTAAATATGTGCATGTGATGTACATATTTGTCTTTTCAAAATAAAAGTTAGAGATAGAAGAGTAAAAAATAAAAAATAAATAAAATATATATATATATAAAAAAAAAAGAGAAGTGAAAAAGAAAAAAAATGAAGAAAGAGAAATAGAAGTGTAAAAATAAAATAAAAAAGAAACAAAATAAGATAGAAAAAAGAAGAAGAAAACGAAAATAGAAAAAGAAAAAAAAGATATGAGAAAGGAAAAAAAGAAAACGAAAAAGGAAAAAAAAGAGTAATAGAAGAGAGAAAATAAAGTGGAAATAAAAAAAAAAGAAAAAGAAATCAAAATAAAAAAATAAAATAGTAAAAACTAAGATGAAAAAAAACTAACTATAATGACCTAAAAAATTGATAAATATGTGAAATTTGTGATTTCGTGTGATAAGACTGTTTTAGCCCTCCCCGTAGTTGCATTATAATATTTCTGGGGTGTGAGAGTAATTGGCATGATTTTCGATGCATTGTGGTATCATTTATGCAATATTGTGATTTTTGATGGCTTTGAGAGCCTTATTTTAGACTTATGTGGATATCTTTTGATCCGTTCGACGGATGGCCGAACGAACTGTGCCAGCAGCTCCGGAATATCAATTTTAGGCTAGGTAGACCTTTGATTCGGGTCCTGATGCACTGAGATCATTTCGACCTATTGATTGGAAAGTTGAAAATATGGGTGTGGGACCCACATTTGATCGAAACGACCTCAAATGAAAAATCTGACTTCGCCAGCAGATTCAAAATATTAATTTTAGGGTGTTAGCATATTTGGTATGATTTTACGGCTTTTAAATCTC
>NW_025872789.1:0-7984 GCF_002878395.1 Capsicum annuum
GAAGAATGTTGTGGTATGAGAGTGATAATCCAAGATGTTTAGAAGCAGACCAATTGAAATAGAACAACAACAACAAGAAGCCCAGTGTATCTGGGGAGGGTAAAATGTACACAGTCCATACGAAGGTTATTGAATAAGCTTTCAAACGATATAAAGATTTACAAAAACGGATACATTTCGGATATAATCGAGCATGTTCGAAACTATAAAAGGGTGGCCGGAATATTTGGGAATAGTAAATGTGCAGGAAAATTTCCTGCAAACAAACTACTGAGGCCAGCCGAATTTTTGGGTCAACTTCGAACGATCATAACTACCTTAATATAATGAACTGGGAGAGCTTCGACCTATGAAAAGAAATAACTTTGAGTCTTATTTCCAATTCAATTGGTTTCATCCAAATCCAACGTCTAAGTAAGGAGTTATACTCGTTTTACTTCGGCCTATCAAAACAGATTTTTAGGGTCAACTTCAAATGACCATAACTCCTTGTACAGGACGAACTGGGTGGCCTACTTTATATAAAATGAAATCCCTTTGAATTATCCTTCGAACGATACCAATTTCACCCAAATATGATATCGGAGCAAAGAGTTATGGTCGATCTACTTTAGCTTATCAAAACAGTCCACCAAAGGACAGATTTGACATTATTTAAATTTTAAAGGCATTTTGGTCATTTCTTATTATATTATGGACGGGAATATGTATATATATACATGTATATGAGTTTAAAAACTCATTTTAATCATCAATCAGTGTGAAAGAACAAACCCTAGGCAAATTTGACCTTTAAATTACTTTTGATTCAACCATAGAAATTCCAAAGTAATCCGATAACTGTGTTTGTCATCTCGAGAGCTTCGAACGGCTTCTATTATTTGTGAAAACAGGATTGCATAATCAAGAGGTGAATTCTAAGGTATGAATATTGTTTGCCTTTATTCTTTTCCATATGTATATGTGTGATAGAGGATTATATGTATTGGTTGTTATTGAAAGGTGATGGAAATAGGGTTATGGACTATTTTGCATAGTTTGGTTGTATTGAATTGTGGAAGGTGGATACGGTAATTGGAAAAAGTAACAAACACAACTACAAAGATCAAACTTATTTTGTTTAGAGCTGAAAATTGATTGAGACAGTGAGCTACCCAAGAGACAACATCCTTCTCCGCTATTTTCTCTAATGCGTCATATGCCTCGTCAATACTTCACTCTCACAGTACATTGATAGGAGTGCATTTCCGACATAGCACATGATATGATATTCTACATTAACAAGTCATCCGTGTAATTTGCTTTCCAAATGCAAATGCAGCAACATCAAGTCAGAAAATATTGTATGTCTGAACAAGCAGTATAACAAGCATATTTTTTACAAACTCTAAACATGAGTAGAAAATGTCCATTTCACATTGTCTTGATGAATGTTTGATCCTTTTAGAAGCACCGTGATTTGAAGTTCACTCCACAGAAAACTGTTTTCTGTTAATCTTTCGAATATTGAATATTGTCGACCTTAGTTTCAACGTACTTCGACTTCACATCTATTACCACAAAAATGAAAATACACAACAAAACAATTTCCTACAATTTTGTTTTAAATTTCTGCACTTATTTACTCCCACACCGAATACTTAGTTTCCAACAAATATCAAGCTGATGCAATGCACCTCTCGTAGAGCTCTTCAAGAAGCCAGTCTTTAACAACCACAATAAAACAGTAAAGTTAACAGCCCGACCTTTTCATTTTTTTAAAGTAGGTCAACACAGATGACACACTCCTATTTGTTTTCCCACCATTCATAACCATACGTTTCTCCTTTCTCAGCTCTCTCTTCACCAGAAGTACATAGGCTAGCCCATGTTCTGTGATATTTCAACATAAACACAGATCATCACACTGTCAGCTTATGATTAAATGTTCAGTCACTCGGCAATAGTGAGAGTGAGTCACAGAACACTAAATTTAACAAACATAACACGGAAGTTACCATTGTCTCAATGAATAACATCCTAAAGTGAGGATATCAATACCAAGAAAATTTCAGATGCAAACTTTCAAATACAGTGTACACCAGTTAATGGCCATAAATAGTAAAGTATAAATAGAAAAAACAAATCAATGACATGAAAGAAAAATAAATGTCACACATAAGGGACGGTAAATTTTATCAAGAGTAAGGATCAAGGAAGACGAAAGTCTAATGAACGTGATAGTGGTAGGATATGTGACAGGGAAAGGGAGCGAGACGACTTTGAACGGGACAACAAAAAGTATAAGGAAAGGAGTCATCGTTCAATAGACAAAGGTCACTCGGAGAAACCAAAACATGACTCTTCTCGGGATCGTTATTACCAATCTTATTCATCACGAGAAGAATTGTAATCGACACCATTAGCTTAGAGCAGCCTGACAAAATGTTACCATGCCCAATATGTTGTCTTTATGGAGCGTAGCTACTGCTCTTTGCATAATAGCTGAGGGTGCCGCCTTTATTAGTGAAACTGTTCCACACCCTTTTGCATAAACCAAGGTCTCTCATAATCACGACATTGATTTCAACTATTTTCATTTAGTTCCCCTGAACAATTGACATCCCCATGCTGTCCAAATATATTGGGCTGCACAAACTCTTTAATATTCAATTAATTGTTCTCGAAATAGACTTCCTAGTTTAAAAATAAAAATTCATACAAATGTGACGGTATGACTCCCACTTCCCTTTTCTCCCTTCTTCCATTTACGCAGCCCTCTATTATGTGATAAGAAAGTAAGAAACAAATAGAAGCATAAAACAACAATAAAGCTAGAAAAAAACGTGTAAGTATATATATAAGCTGGTGGGACTTATATCATTGTAAGTAGAGTTATTCATGAGTACAAAAAATACATTATGATCACCATGTCTGTACATAAAAATAGTACTCCTAACATATTTGACAAAACATCATTGTAAAAGTTACATGATGATCACTACGGCTATACACAAAAGTAGTACAGTACTTCTACATACTACTTGAAAAAACACCATTCCAACTTCAAAATAAAGAGCTTTACCATAATAATAACCCATATCATTGTTGAAGTAGAGCCAAATCTTTATTGACGATATCAATATCACAATGAAGTTGGAGAGGAAGGTTTTCTTCTCTTTCTAGTCCATTTTTGTTCAAATGAGGCACTTTGTAATTATTGCCGCCACTATCTTTCATCACCTCAATCATACAAGATTGTAAAGTAAGAAATACATGATTGAGTTGTTTTGCTTTCATTTCATCAAAAGATCTTTCCACTGCTTCCACTAATTCATCAACAATTTTAGGGGCCCTTTGATATTGAAGACTTTGGATTGCTCTAAAAAAACCAAGATCTAAAACATTTAAATCTGGACTGTTCGACGGTTGAAAACACAATCTAATGTCAAATCCATCTTGTCGGGCAGCTTCAATAAATTCCAAATCATTGTTACCAATATGTGGCCTTGCATTATCTTGTTGTTAAAAGATAGGATTATTTGAATCGGAAGCTGGCCATTTTGCTCTAATAGCAGGAAGAACTTTCTCTATCAAGCAAGCTCTAGTGATATCTTTAGTTATTGACTGAATGAGCTTTGTTTCCATAGTTCCTTCTGTTCGATTTTTGCTATTCCGCTTACCTGGTTCCTTAATTACAAACGAATAAATACCTATTTTTCAAGAAAACAACTCAATTCCATTTTCATCAAATCGAGGACGTGCTACAGCAGCCATAAACATAACCTTTGGAATAAAATTTTTACTTTTTTAAGAACGATACGGATCTGGCTCATGCTCTCCAGGAAGCAGGTAGTACCTTTCAACTTTTTTTGGACAAAAAAAACCACATTTCGTCGATATGAACATAATTAAACATATTCATAAACATGGGATTTATGTGGATTGTATTCTGATCAATCATTGAGATGTAGTATTGAAGTCGTACCTTTTTGTTCCTTCGGTTCACTGAGGCTTGATGGAATTAGAATGTGGCCGAAGAGTTCCATCTTTCACACGCCGAAAGACGGTTGATTTTGCCATGTTCATCGCACAAGCCAGAGATCGAATATTTGTTTGACGACAAAGTGGAATTTCTTTGACTTGATTAATGTCGACTCCAATCCGTTTTCTTCCAACTTTACCTGTAAGTCTTAAAGACACATCTAATGACGACATACCATTATCAACTGATGATTGACATTGTTTCCAAATGTGCTGAATAGTTCTTATTGATTTCTTGAACAACATCGCAGCTTGTGTTATAGATCCGTATTTAAGACTTCCTTCCTTACTTTCTTTCAAAAGAAACTTTGCAATTGCTTGACGTTCTTCTAATTTCAATCTTTTATTTCTGAAGGTTCAGTCTATAGGTACGACGAACCTCTTCTTTAGAGTAAAGGCAAAAATAAGAGAGGAGATAAAAGGAAGAATTTGGAAATTATCCAAAATAAAAGAAAGGATACAGTAACCAGAAGATGCAAAAGAACATCTCTCAAATAAAAAGAAGATTTGGCGCCACAAAATAACCCTTTGCTAAAAATTCAAATGAGAAGTAGGTTTAGCGCCCAAAAATTGAAACCAAAATCAAATCAGAAACGTAAATTTTTCGTGGAAAATCCGTACATGACAGCAAATTGGTCCTATTTTCTAGAAAATTGAATTTTGCAATAACAAATTTTTCTAAATTGTTGATAGAGAAAATGAGAGTAAAATTTTAAATTAAAGCGATACACTGATTTGGACTACTTAACTCTTTGCAAAAGAGAGAGACAGTTATGTAGGTGGTGTATTTTTTTAGTAGATTGTTTTTAATACTGTACTCTCTGTTGCATTTTTTTAATTATTGTGAAATTTAATAAAAGTACCTAGTGGTCCAATACTTTTTTAAGAGGGGTAATTTAGTAACTTTAGCAAGGTCAATGCCTATTTCTTAAATATCGCGTCCGGTCAAATGGCGACATATAATTTGAGACTGAGGGAGTATTATGACATTCAATGTTCATCAATCCATAAGCAAATTACTTTCTATAGTTCCCAGTAGGTTACAATGAGTCGGTCCGATTCAAACCTATTGCTCTATACAACTCTTAAGACAAATTTAAAAAATCAATCTTCTGTAAATAGAAAATGTAAATCAAAAATCAATCTTTAGAGCAAGTAAAAAGGACCAAAGGATAGCAAAAATTAATTAGTATCGCAGAACAAGAAGATATCCAAAGGATAATTGAATTAGTTAGTTCCATAACAATATTAAAGAAAATAGATTAAAAGTTGAATTAATTAATTTGTATAATAGATCAATAATAATAATAGATTTGAAATAAAAGGATTAAGGCTTGAAATAGTTAGCATCATGTATCATATATATAACAAACATCAAATGAAAACTTGCTCGAAAACATGCTCCACCATCAAAGATGCACTTACCAAAAATAAATCATGATGGACTAATAAAAATTGAGATTAAGAACATGAATTTTGCTTGAAACTTGTGTTTTGGTGTTAAGGTGCTCAGGGAATACAGTGGAGAAAAGGAAAAATAGAGAAAATGAAGATGAAAGAAGATTTTAGGAAAGTAAAACAGTAGGGCAAAAGACACGGTAAAGTGTCATTGATTGGAGGTTTTAGTTACCAAAATACCCTTACTCTTGATGTCGTTAACAAAAATATCCTCAAATAAGACAAAATAGTAGTAAATAAAGTCTTCATTTGTATAAAAGATTAAAATATAATCATTATTATTTTAAAAAAATCTATAAATTTTAGTAACTAAAAATATATTAGTGAAATTACTTTTAACCTTGCAAGAGTAAAGAATTTATTAAGGAGTGTGTCCAATTCAAATGGGGTAAATAGAAAAGATTGAAGGGTTTATTCAACTATTTTACATTGAGTCCACTTAATTCATTGATATTTTAGACAATACTTCCTCAATATTCATAATAAATGAATTGTTTAGATATTGTTGATATTTAAGGTAATTTAATTGTTTCAATAATAATGTTGAAATTTTTATTTATTCTTATACTTTATTTTTGTATTTCTTATATCATGAATTTAAGAAATTTAATTGTTCCTATTTATTTATTGTTTTGAATTAGTTTATTAAAAGTCAGTATTGGAAGCCAATTTTGACACTGTGATGTTGACACCCAATATGGACCTCCCGACACTATATTTAGTCTGTTATTTTAACAAAATCGTTAATTTTTAAACATTAGTATTTTTGCATATTTTCTTGCATCAAACAAATTTCCGACATATCGCATTCATAATTTAGATAATGCATAAATCATCAATTAACTTTTAGAATCATATTTTTATAATATTATAAAATTAAAAATGACATTTTTATAATTTTATTAATTAAATTATTTTCACGTAATTATGGACACTCACAATTTTGCAAAATGCATTGTCTAGTTTTGCTTTATTTAATACTATTTATTGATATTATTATTTATTGACATTGCTATTATATATATTAATATTATTTATTATTTATCATTTATTATTATAATTTATTGTTTAATTATTATTTTTTCATTATTATTATTTATCTTTTATTATATTTTTTATTATTTATTATTGAATGTTGTTATTTATTATTTAATTACTATTATCATATATTATAATTATTCCTACTTTAATTTAAATAACAGCCTAATCAAAATTACCTTGCATGATTTTGTTTACCTTTTAATCCAATTTTATTTAATTTCTTACAATTATAACCTATTTTTACCCAATCCATTACAATCTTAACCCAATTTATTACGATTTAAGCCATTATTTTTCATCCTAGCCACATTTTAATTCCCCCATGACATTAAATCTCAGCCGTCAATCAAAAACCAATCCAACAGTTGAGATCAAAAGATCTCTCTTTCCCTATTTCAAACCTACAAACCCTAACTCAATTTTTTTCCCCAACTTCCGCCTCTATCTCTCCACATCTCTCTTATCTCTCTCTACAAACACCTCCAAATCTTGACCTCCCCCCTTCCTCCGATCTCTCCATCGCCAATCGACCACCAAAACCACCCTCTCCGCTCTGAGTCCTCGTCACCATGCCGCCATCTCTGGCGAACAGCCTTCGCCGTCGCCTCTTCCTTCTCCATATGCGCCGCCATCTCCTACCCCAGGCGAGTCCAGCCGCTGCTCCGATGGCCAGCCCCCTCCTTTCTCGTCCTCTACCGGCGAACAGCGCCGCCATCGACGGAGATGACCAGCCAAGCCTCCACGCCGCCGCTCCATCCTCCGTCCTCCAGTCGACTTCTTTATCCCCTCCGGCGAACGTCCAACAGCAACGACACAGCCTTGACTCCTTTCCCACAGCGATACCTCCGGAAAATCCCTTTGGCGTTCCAACCATGCAACCCTTCCTCTTCGAAAATGAAGAATCCGTCTTCATCTTTGATCCCGTGTTTGAAATATGTGTGTGAACTTTAGTACTATTTCTTCATCTGTGTCTCTCATAAGTGTGGCCACGTTTGATTTTTGCTGAATAAATGTGTTCAATTTTAAGTCTGTGATTTTTATTCGACCCTATTTGCATGTCCTGCTTGATTGAAATTTCGTGAAGCTTAAGTTGAATGGTGAGTCAATTTGTTCGTCTCTCTCTGGTATGTGCAAACACGCCTAACTTCTTGAAACTTTACATTTTTATGCCTCTTAGTCAATATGGGTAAATTTGTATGGGAAAAGCATGTATGTGATGATTCGAGGATTTTTTCGTAAATCTTTAATAAGGCTAATATGTGCACGTTTTGACTGTTTGGGTATGATACTGTACCAATTACATGAATAACATTTGAACATACGTAGCTCGCACTCACTGTAGGTTTTGGTAAAAATGTCCTTGAGGTGTGAGGCCTATATTTCATCAAAACAACTCTGGATGAAGATTTCAACGATGCCCTTGAGTTAAAATACCGAAATTAATAGTGTGGAATATTTGTTT
>NW_025872790.1:0-22222 GCF_002878395.1 Capsicum annuum
TCTAGTGAAGCCGTGTGAGGCCTATTTCGATTCACTAGCAACTTGTTGTTCTTGTGTTGGTTTAATATATGTATAGCTGAATTTGTTTGCATGAGATTGAGTTGGTAAAGAGGTGATTCGTTCTTGTGTGTTAGTTTAGTAGAAGGTAGAGAAGGAGTTGTTAGTTAGGGTGATTTGTTGGTTGCTTGAAGTGTGAAAATGGCTATATTAACCAGTAAGTTGTAAGTATAGACTCATGGTTGTTTGTGGAATTTGAAGGTAGTCTAAATGTATGCTTGGGTAAGTACGCGTGATGTGAGAAGCCGTATAAGTAGATAGGATTGTATGGGGTTATAGTATAAGACTAATGTCGATCATGTCTATTATGTGACTTTACCCCTTGACCTTCTTTTCCTTGGTAGTTGTAAACAAGTACTACTTGTGAGAAGGTATGTAGTAGATTTTTGAGGTATAGTAGTAATGTCATAAAGGTGCTTTGGTCGTGGATAGTATCTAGATAAAATCAGGTATTTGGGGTAGAATGTCCCAATTTGATGGACTAGTAAATTATGTTGTATTCTTCATGGGTGGTATTTATGAATAAAACAAGTATGAGCTGATGCCTATGATGCCTTACAACATGTATTTATAGTACCTAAAAGTCCCTAAGTCAACAAGTGACAACAATGCAAGCTATACAATTATCAACTACAAGTTGAAAATCTGAAAATCCTGCACATGCATGCTGAAATTTCTGTACATGCATGCCAACCTTTGTGGACCTTTTAAAGCTGGAAAATCTGCACTTTCATACCAGCCCGTGTGAACTTCCTAAAGTCTAATAAATGTGCTGCCAGCCTATTTTGACCATCTAGAAGGTGCTGGAACGTTGGTAGCAATGCGGGGCATTTATCGAAGCCCCGCCAAGCTCGAAAACGTGCCCGAATAGTCCGAAACATGTCCAAAATGTGAGGAGTTTAATGGGTTGTGACGTTGAGAGTCACAATGTGGTTGTAAAAATAGTGAATTAAGATTAATGATGTATGTTTTGTAAGAATTATGTATAAGGTTGGGCTGTAAATCATGTTTAGCACTAGACATTAAGTTTGAACAATTGATGTCCATGAAGGTGGATGTGATGATTTCTTGGTTAATGATACTATTTTTATGGAAGTAATCTAATAGGATTGAATGGTATATGCAAGAGCCTAAGTTTATTTGATTCGTAGTGAAGTATGATGTTGCATATATAATGTAGAAGTATACCCAAAGTGATTTGAGGTTGCGGTATTTTCTAAGACTATTACACGTTTTGTGTGATGAGTGGTACCATTGAGTTGCTAGGTGGAGAAAGACTAGTTATATGGTATATGGTGTTCTAAATAGCCAAGTTAAGGAGTTTTGATTGATAGTGTTGAGCCTTTTTATATGATCTTGATTCTCATAGTAGAGAGATGTAAGTTTGGAGTCGCGATATTGGTAGGCGATGTCGGAAGTAGTATGATTCATTGAAGGCTTGGTGATATCCATGTGCTAGATTTTAAGTTTGAGTTTTTAAAGGTTGAACTAATAGAAATAAGAGTTAAAGCACTAGAGGGTGTGCACTCCAACTATGGGGATACACATGAAGACCCGAAGTTAGTAAGTGTGCAAGTATTATATGATGACTGTTGGGTCTATAGAATGATAAAGTGTATCTCAGAAGGTAGTATTAACAGTGGATTTTCCACTTTCAGGTGTAGTCATTCGGGTTAAGTGCCATGATATGCATGTATAGTAGTTTTCCAGACCCCAGAGTGCAGTGAGTGTACTTCAGTTTAGAGTCTAGTAATGGATCTCCCAAACTTAATATGATGGCTTAAAGCTAAGGGGGAGATGATAGAGTGAATAACCAAGTCAGGCTTTCAGATTCTAGTCGTGATGTTATGATGATATAGAACGCCAGAAAGTGAGGGTGAGGGTCAACCCATTCTTAGCTCAGTATTTTTTTCCAGTTATCCCAATATCTACTCATGCCTTACATTTCAGTGCAAAGATCAAAATTCATGTTGATGCTTATGATAGAGAATCATGTACTCTTTAAGTTCCAAAATGAGAAGTTTCAGTTCATTCAGTAGTCGGAATCCCATTCCATAAGTTATGAACTCCAAATTGAGGTTATGTAGCTCATGACTCATGTACTCACGCTTTATAGTATGCTTGTTTTAGATAAGGCCATAAGTGTGAAGTAAGATCTGGGGCCAAGTTTTGATATATGTAATGGTTAGTGGAAATTTATGTGTGTATGTTCTTGGGGTAGCGCGTGGAAGTTATATTAATAGTGGTTTATAGAATATGTGAAGTGTGTCTTCATGGGTGTTTGCCTTGAAGTTCATATGAGGTTATAAAGATTGGCTTGAATGGCATGTTGGGATTTTAGTGAAGGGACGCAATATGTGCTAATGAATCTATAGTAAGAGTTCAGAGTTAGTCATTAATGTGGGAAGGCATGATATGCTTAGGGAGTGAACTTTAAAAAGATATGGAAGATTGAATCATATGGTTTAGACTAGTATCATTGTATGACATGTTGTATTTTTGTGACTTGGAGTTAGGCTTGATCGCAGTGAAAGGATTTAAGATACTATAGACATTGTAGAAAGAGCTATCAATGCCCATATGAGAATTATAAGTTGAATGGAATGAATATGGTATTTAAGGGAAATAGTATAGTTAAGGGAGTATTAAAGAAGTGTTCTAAGCTTGAAAAATGAGAAGTTGCATTGTCCAAGATCTTTTGCTCCACAATGCTACTAGAATTTCTTTAGACAAAGTGTTGAAGAGATACTCCCGTTGAATATAAGTTTTTGGTGTATTTCAATTTAGCAGTCAGGCAGACAAGTTACGGTGGTTTTACACCTTTTCACCCAATCCTGCTATTCGAAGTCTCATGTGTATGACCATCCCAAGGGATAATATATTTTATCCTAAGTTGCGAATTTAGTTCAGTCAAAGCATCATGTTTCAGATTCAGCTATTTAGTCGTGACTCAGTTCATAAGTGTTCAGTGCATAATCTCAAATACTTCCAAGTATTTTAGCGTAGTTAGTATAATACCCTGGTACGATCTAAGTCTTGATGCCTCATGATTCGTAATTGCATAAGTTATCATTTCTCAATTTAATATGTATGATTGGATCATGAACACTTCAAGGGAATCCTAAACTCTTAGCATGAATCAGCTTCTTGAAGCAAGTAAGGGTAAGTCAACTCAGAATTCAGTTTCGTGATAGAAGTTTAAATGTTTCAGATCAGTTATATACTTTCTTAGAAGACACATCACGTCAGCTTCATTTTATACCTTTGAGCTTCAACATTTCCAATCCATCATTCGGGGATGAATGATCCCAAGGGGGAGATAATGTAACACCCCGTAAAAGTCGTGCATGGATTACCCTTTAATAGAATGCTCTTAGACTTAAAAACTTGAAATTTTTTCTAAGTGTAATGAGGACTTAGAGTCATTTTAGCTGGTAATCTTCGGGATACAACTTTTCAACCTTTATGACCTCCGTTTTTAGCTTTTCAAGTTGCGTTATGATCGTACAAGCTCATAGTACATCTCGGATAAGTTTTGGAATTTTTTGGAACGCATAAGGCTGCGTTTGGATTTCAAAACAGTAGCAAAATGCATAGCCTATTGCCCAGTTTTCAGCATTTTAGGGTCAACTTCAAACAATCATAAATCTTTGAATATAATGAACTGGGAGAGCTAATACCTATTAAATGAAAGATATTTGAGTTTTCATTCCAATGCAACTAGTTTCATCCAAATCCAACATCTGAGTAAGGAGTTATACCCGTTTTACTTCAGCCTGTCAGTTTGTCAACTGAGGGACAGTTTCGACTTTGTTTGTTTTCTTAGGAGCATTTTAGTCATTTCACCTCACCCAAATTTTGTTATAATACCAGATTTAGCCCCCAATTCATCAAAATATAATCCTTTTCTCAAATTTTCTCTCAAGAACACCCCTTAGGGTTTCAAACAAAAATTCCAAATAACTTCAAGATTCAACCGTGGGTTTTGGAAGATAATTAGAGATTTGGAATCCCCACATCGTAGGCTTCAAGGATCATCCATCAATTTCTTAAATAGAGGTACGCGGGGTTGTCTTAAAATCTCATGGGAATAGAAATCATGTTTTAAGAATGGAGTTTTTGAATTCATATACATACTTATGTTTTAGAAGCTTTAATGATATTGTTTTGGCCTTTTGGCTTTTCCCCAAAGTGATTTGAAAATTATATGTATATGTATGTTTGTTTTTAAGTCTTGAAATATGAATTGAGAGCATGATATATTATGAAATTCCTCTCTTGATGAAATTTTTCCATGTTTCCCATGATATGAATTATTTTAAAATACATCTTGAAAATTATGTTATGAAAAGTCTGAAATAGTGATTTTGATTATGATTTTTGCTTTCAAAAGAGAGAGGATTGTTTATATTGTAAATGTTCAATATACATATAATGAAAGAGTGCATAATTTTTCCAAAAGCACATGACCACCATATGTTTGATGAAAGTTTTTGCATGGTTTTGACTTGAGTTTCGGAACATGAAATCTTTTATGCAAATTACATGTTTGGGTGGTCTGAAACTACACTTTTAGGAAAGATCATGCTTAATGCATTATGGATCAGAAATAGAACTTACAAGTCTTGGTATGACGATACCAAATCAGACAAATGCCATAACAGACACAGACTAGTTCAGAAATCAGATTTTATCAGACTTTCATGATGAAGAAATTTCAGAATTATACATGTTCAGAAAAGGTTAAAAATTGGGCATAAAGAGATGTTAGGTGGTCCCCGAAGAAGGCGTGAGTTCAGTAAACTCATTGCCCAAAACCATGATTTGCCGATCTGGGTATATTATTATACGCTGGCTTAAGTGCCGTGTGGAGTATCAGACTCAAACACTCTAACCCTTGCGACACACTTAGGTTGGGGGCTTCCCCGCCGAGTCAATGCAAGATTTCATATAACCCGTGGAATATCAGACTTGTAGGGGAGTGCCACCTAACTCAGAAGTAATACAAAGATCAGAAATTGTTTTGACAAGAATGTCTTATGATTTTTAAATGATGCCCATGTGTTTTCAGAAGCTATTTTATACGTGATATGTTGATGAAAATTGATCTCATCTATTATATATATGTTCAAATACTTTATTTTGGATTGCTTCGCATGCCAGTATATTTGTGCTGACCCCCCCTCTTTCCAGGTTTTGAGACACAGTCTAGGGGTCCAGATAAATAGTAGATATTTCAGATCGCAGAGCAGATTGTGCAGGGGTGAGCCTTCTATATTCCAGAAGGCCTGTTTACTTTTAGATATTTATCTTTAGTTATGTTTTGGTCTACTAGGGGCCTTATCCCAGTTTTCAGATAGTTTTGTTTAGTTCATAGTAGAGATTTCACAGACTGAGTCAGACATTATTATTATCCAGATATATTTTGGATTTTAATTTTTCAATAGTATGATCACATTCAGATTGACCATGTTTCCGTATTAGATTTCTATTTCCACATTATCTTTTATTATATGAATGTTGTGCATGATTACCAGATAGACAGAGGGTGTCCTAGGACTTCATGGTTTGGGAATGCTCGTCACGGCCAGGGCCCCAGTTCGGGTCATGACACATCTATTGCAACAGACGGAGCACCTGTTAGAAGAAATCAAACCAGTAGCAAGGTTGACTTGATTTCTTCCGATGGATGACCCATCTGTTGTAATATGTCAGTCACCTATTTCAATAGATTAGTCATCCATTGCAACAGATGGGTCATTCATTGCAACTGAGTGAGAATCTATTGTAATAGATGGGTCATCTATTGGAATGCTTGTTGTAAAGTGTTGTATTTATTAAATTTTGTGTTACCCTTTTTTAAAACTATACAGACATCAATTGTAATGTTCTTTTTTCTTTTATTTTATTTGTAGATAAAACATGTCTCCCAAAATAAAAGAAAGTGAAAGTGGATCAACTTTTGCCTGACCAACATAAAAGGCTAGAGTAAAGATGGGTTCGGGGGAATAAACTCCTTGTAAATGGAACCACTTCATATGTGGGAGGTATGTATTACTGGTAATGTTATCGTGAAAATACACATAGAGTACACTGATTTTGTGAATGCATTTTTTTATTGATTAGACATTAATCATTCAAACAAGATATTGCATTTTATAGTTAAGATTAATAAGTTCGAACTGATAAGGTTGAAGGGCCAAGTAGGTGATGTCAATAACCTGTTACGGTTTAATGATGGTTTTGCTAATGTTTATGTGTCAAGTTTAGAGAAGGGATCAAGTTTTTGGTGGCAGTGTAAAATTTCAATAGTGATTGGACTTATTTTAAGGGATTAATAGACTTTTGAAAGGACTTCGAAGCCTCACACTGCTGTAAACAAGAATAGAAATCAGTATAGTTATTGCCCTGGTCCAAATTTATATGGCTGGGTTGCTCAGGGTGATGATTATATAATAGACGGTGCTCTAGAAAATATCTACTAGGGAAAGAGGAGGCGCTGAAGACTATATATCAATTTATGCCTTATTAAAGAAGAAATGAAGGGTAGAAAAAAACGTGCAGCGAATCTAGCCGGTGAAATTGACATAAAAAATAAGAAAACTAAATGAGCTAAAAAATAAAAATGTGTAAAAAAATAAAAATCCATCACTCATTGTTGAAAAGAAAAATGGTGAAGTGGATTGAAGCTGTGCACTTTGCTAGGTAACTGCGAATAGTTAGTGTGGTCTAAATAATCACCTCAAAAGTAAGGAACAGAACTCAAAGAAAGCAGCTTTACGATAAACGAGGGTTGGAAAGATAGACAGTCAGGAGTGAATCATAAACCAGACTCCTGAAATAAAAATAAGGGATCAAGTTAAGGGGCCAATTTCTTAAGTTAAATTTGCATCCTAGGTCTTCTGGTTGTGGTTCTAGTCAGGTCAAAGGTAGTGGAAACAAAAAGGCATGTGATTTCTGCGCAACTTCAGACCTCTTTGTTTACACTCCTATTGACCTGATCAGAACCACAAATAGAAGGCATGGGATGCAAGGTAGACTTCATAAATTGATGCCTTGACTTCCCTTATTTTTACTTTAGAAGTTCTTGGTTTAAGTTTCATTCCTGACTGTACATTTTTCCAATCCTCGATGCTCGTAAAGATGCTTCCTTGGAGTTCTGTTCCTTTCTATGGAGGTTACTATTCAAGCCATGATAAATAGTCACAGTTACCTAGCAAAGCGTCCATCTCCAGTCTACTTTGTCATTTTTCTTTTCAACAATAACTAACAAATTTTATTTTTTTGATACACTTTCATATTTGCAACTCATTTAATTTTTTCATCTTTCAAGTCAATTTTATTGGCCAGATTAGCTAGAAGTTCCTTGCTTGCTACCTTGTGTTCCTTCTTTAACAAGGTCTGAGATGATATAGTCTTAAACAGCTCTCCTTTCTCATGCAAGTATTCTCCTATGGCATGTTCTACTATATAATCATCTCCCAGAGGAACCCATCCATATAAATTTGAAGCAAGGAAATTTCTATTCACTTTCCATTCTTGATTGCTGTACTAGGAGGCTTTGAAGGCCTTCTTAAAGTCCATTGCACCATTAAAATCAGTCTAATCACTATTGAATCTCTACACTTCCATCAAATATTGATCATTTCTAAAAAATTGACACATAAACATGGGCAAAACTATCATTAAATTATAACAGGGTATCAACACCACCTTCTTGGAACCCTTTGGCCTTATCAGTTTGCACCTATTAAACTTAATTGTAAAATATAGGATCTTTTTTACAGGATCAATGCCTAATCAGTAAAAAACTGCATTCAGAAAATCATTGTACTTTATGTGTGTTGTCACGATAACCAGATCTGAAAAGTGTATTTTGAATAATCGAAAAGTCACCAGTTAGAATTAATTAAGAGATATAATTATTAAAACAGAGGTGAAAAATCATAACTTTTTGTCTATCACATTCAAAACAACTAATGAATTAAATCACCTATCTATTGAAATGGATGAATCAGCTGTTAGAAAAAATCAAAACATCACTTCGAACAGATGGTCCATCTCTCACAAAAGATAACCCATCTGTTGCAACAGATGGCTCATCTGTTGCATAGATGGATCATTTGATTCAACATATGATTAATTTATTATGACAGATGAGTTATCTATTGCAATAGACAAACAATCTGTTGCAACAACTCAAAAAAATGGTTATTATTAAAAGAAACAGTTATTGAAAAGGTAAAAAGTCTTCAATTATTTAATTAAGAAAAATGGTTATTTAATTTTAAGAACTAATTAATATTAAAAAGCTGAAAAGTCATGACTTATCACAATAATTAAAAAGTCACTACTTTGATTTAATTAAGTCATGACTTTTCACATTAATAAAAAAGTCAACAATTTAATTTAATTAAGACATGTAATTAATAAAATGGAGGATAACAGTCATGACTTTTTGCCTAACACATTCAAATTCAATTCTCTATAAATAGGCCCTTTCCTTACTCGTTCATTTTAGTCCACTTTATTTACTTCTTGCATCCTGTGTTTGCTATTACATCTTCAACTAGTTCTCTTCAAAGAGCAAATTATTTTTTGTTGAGTTAAGTATATATTTTTAAATCTACCAGTTCATATTATACGTTGTATTACATTCAGACTCTTTTCTTTTCTTTAATATTATAAGGTTTTTTGTTAATGCATGAGTTTTCTATATATGGCTGATCTGATTTGGAATGTGGCAATTCTGTGCGACATCGTGCGGGAACTTCAAAGGCAGGTTAATGAACTCTTGTGGGAGATGGGCACCATGAGAGAAAGGATGGTGCGTGAGATTCAAAGGCTAAAGAGGGCCCTGCTATTACAGATCTACCTAAACATAATGTATTTTATTTTGTTTAATTAAAAAATCTATGGTTGATTGAGTTTGACTTTATTTCTTATTTATTTTTCATAATGTCAATTTCTTCTTCTAAACATGTCGAGGGTTTGAGGTAAGGATTGAGCGTTTGACACAATTTATAATCTACTAGCAATAGCAAGTGTTTTGAGTTTTTATAACTTTGAGTTTTTACAATAGATGGACCATCTGTTGAAACAGATAGGTCATCTGTTGGAAAAATACAAACCAGTGGTAAGAAATGTATTGTGTTATTTCTACAGATGACCCATCTATTGCAACAGATTGGTGATTTATTGGATGAACACAATCCAATTTAATTGTCTGTATTGTGTTCTTAAAAAATATCTGTTGCAATAGATGGTGCATTAGTTGGAAGAGCACACTACAGTTAAAAATAATAACATTTAAATTTACAACATTGAGTTAAAAATATTAAAGTCCATAACAAACAAACAACAATACAAGTTTTACTATTAAAATGTCATGGTGGATTATGATCCAGCATGTAGGTCTTTTATAGCCAACATTCTTACATATGGAGCACTTATTTTTTCTTGATGGAAATAATTCTCTGACTCCATGCCTCCTCGTATATTTCCTTCTTTCCAGTTTGATAGTGCTTAGGTCAATATATAGAGGAGGTATTAATCTCTCCAAAAGCTCTACAGGAACAACCCAAGATTTTTTAGGAGGCACCGAATTGATATTCTCACTATATGCCATTATATATTTTTCCACCAAATAATATGGAGATAAGTACTCATAAATTTGAACTCCATATTATGCACTATATTGGGCTTGAAGCGCTGCCATAGCATGTGCACAAGGTATTTTGTCCAAGTCAAAAACTCTAAATGTATAAGATGTTGTTTGAAGATTAACCGTGGGAACATCACCATGACCGTCGATACAGAACTTGTAATATGCTATTTGATGAGAAAATAACCTATTACCTAAACTGATATTTGTTGATATTGTTTTTTTGCTTTTAGAACAAATCTGTTTCCTACATTCGGAAACAACATACACCTTTCATTAAATAATTTGGCATACTTCTTATTTGTTTCATAGAATAGCGCCAGGATGGGAAGTTCTCTTTCAACGCCAGCCAATGAATTCACTGATTCAACTATGTTTGACGTCATAATATTATACCTATACAAAAGAATCACTTAGTATGACATAATATAGTATTAAAAACTTGTAACTCAAACAAGACATTAAATTTATAATAATGTACCTATTTACAAGAAAAAATGTCCGGCTCCATCTCTTGAAATTGACACGTTCGAGATGTTGTGCTGTCTTGGGTGACATATCCCTTATTTGATTGAAATAGTAAAAAAACTCAGCTACAACATATGCTTTAACTGCTCAATAAAAAAGAAACACGACCTTTTTGTTGTGAAAGTTGTTTCAAATATTATCTCCTAGATGCCTCATTCAACAACCAAAGTGAGCTGAAGTGTAGAAAACTAAACCCATCTTTGGGATAATTGGATACTGATCCAAAATAAAATACAACTCTTTGGTATCTTCGATGCAGCTTCATATTTGTTCAAAAAAACATCTATATGCGGCACCAGATCCTTGTTTGGTACACAAAAAATAATAGGAAAGATATGACTCTCCGCATTCTGTGCCACCCCTACTTGCAAAACTCCTCCATACTTGCTCCTCAAGAAAGTCCTATCAATGGCTATGGCTTTTCTCAACCGTTGAAAACCAAGAATACAAGCAATATAGGATACAAAAAAGGTAATTGAACCTTCTATTTTCATCAACATGCAATGTCGTCTTACTTCTAGGATTTGTGGACTCTAGCATATAACGGTAGGCATCGAGGACTACATACCCATGCTCATGTGTCCCCCTAACCAAGTCCCTAGAAATACTCATGGTCGTATATATCTTCCAATAAATGACCATGAGACCTAATTCTGTAAGGAGTTGATTGATCATATCACTTGTAGAAGGGCCTTTCCAATTGGGATATCTATTTTAAAAATATTGACCGAGGACCTTTGCCGTGGCGTGAGGATTATGACTCGTAATGTGCTCTAAACCACGTGTGTGGTACTTTTCATTAATATTAATGATGAATCTGTCAGAACTTAAGTATTTCATAGCCCTCAACCACCACATGTAGTTTAGATTAGCATATCTAAAAGAAAAGACTTTGCTCAAATTAATCACCTTCTTTGGTTTGAAATCATTTTTCAAGCAAGCAATAAACAAAGAAGTAGATAGTTTTATCTTATTCTTGAATAAAATTCCCTTATAAAAACTAGTCTCTTCATCTTGACGATTGCCCGACTGTGTTGATTGAGCAAAACTATCCACCAAATTGCTCACAATAATGGACATCGGTGTTTGTTCATCATCTAAAATATTCATGTCCAAATCATCCAACTTATCATCAAATATGTCTTGTTATTGTTCTACTTCTACATACTGGTTCTCATTCTCTCTCGGGTTTTCAATCACGTACACCCTTAACACATGCCTAGCTGAATTACTCAGATAAGCATACAATCGAAGATGATCAGTTATCTTGAAAGGTAGTACCCTCTGATTTTCAAAGGAGCTGTGCATTTAGCTGATGATGAGTTCTTCCTGTAGAAAATTTAGTCCATGATAGCGGATGATTCATTTCACAAAATCATCATATGAAATATCACTTTGGACTGTCATAGCTATCGTCTCTAGCATTTCACCCTTCTTTCATCGCCATACATATTGATTGCTCTTCTCGATCCATTCACCATGACAATCCACCCCTATTATTATTGATTCCTCAGTTAGTGGTACCTAAATAGAGATATTTGTTAAAAAAGTTAATAATGACATTATAATAAAATTAATAGTGATTTTATAGTACTATAACATGAACCCCAATAGATGAGTAATCTACTGCAACAGGTGAATAATATGTTGCAACATGTTAGTGGTCTGTTTCAACAGATGACTCACCTATTGGGATTCATGTTACAGTATTATAGAACCTGAAGCTAATTCTAAGAGATGAACCATCTGTTCGAATAGGTGACCATTTGTTGCAACAGATGACGCACCTGTTTGGATAGATGTTGCAGTACTAAAGAACCTTTGAAGTCGATTCTAATAAATGAGTGATATGTTGCAATAGATAACTAATTTATTGCAACAGATGATTCACCTGTTGCAATAGATGACTCATGTTTACTAGTTTTGTAATATGAATACCAATAAGTGAGTCATCTGTTGCAATAGATAACTCACTTGTTGCAACAGATGACGCGTTTATTAGAAACAACTTCAGCATCTCTTGCAACAAGTAAGTAATCTGTTTCAACAACTGACTCCTCTTTTGCAAAAGATGACCCATTTGTTTGATTCATATTACAACACTATAGAATCATAAACATGAATCCAACATATGAGTCTTCCATTGCAAAAGATGACTCTTATGTTGGATTTATGTTTGGGTTTTATCCGTTGTTGAAAAAAATTGAAGTAGCAGTGTACCCAAACAAAAAATTCAACTAAAAATCATAATTTTACTTACCAAAGTCACCTATGAAGTAATTTCAAAGTGATATACAAAACAAAATTTGACCTACAAAATTCGTCAAGTAGCAACAGTAGTAGTAACAACAACAACAATGGTCAATAAGAAGAAGATGATGATGATAATTAAGAAGAATATGATCATAATGAAGCAGGAGATGATGAATAAAACAACTGTAATAATGAACAATAAAAATCACGAAGAGAGAGAAAAAATAATGAATGAGAAGAGAGAGAAATACACATTTTCTCCCCTCCGTTTTCTGTTATATTAGGTTTTATATTTGGATCAAAGTGTAATTTAAAAAATTTGTGGACTATTCTCAAATTTCTTGAACTTTTTAAATCTATAACAAAATAATTGTCACCTACACTCAATTATTAAAACTTGATTCATCCACACCTTATGTTAAAACTTTTTATCACTTTTAACTAAATTGACAATGTATCTCCATATAAAGGTATTTTAGAGCACTCCCCACTGAAGGATACAAATAACTACAACCTTTCATAATATATCTCAAAGGTTTCCATTAAAATAGAAATGGGACTTGATTGATTGAAATCTCTTTGGCAAAGTTGGGAAGTTTCAGTCATGAAAATTTTAAGTAGGCATTTGGCCATGTAATTATTGGAGTCTAAACTGAAAGTTTCAATTTGAAACCCACGTCAATTTATGACATTTGAATAAAATTTTCTAACTTCAATTTTAAGTCATGATTCAAATGCCAAATTCTCCTAAAATTAGGATTTCAATTTTAGGTTTGTGATTTCAAACTTTTTGTTGTTATATAAATTTATAACACGACATAAGTTTATATTTTATATATAAAAAAGACTCAAAATATTATATTTTATAGAAAAAAAAACTCCACACGAAGATATTGTTTGTATTCTATATGAGAGATATATATTAAAGAATAGCTATTTATTACTGTTATTGGTACCTTATTATGAATTATAATTTGTTCATTTGAAAAGATCATACAAAAATTGAATTTTTTTTTGTTCTCAGAAATTATGGGATTTTCATAGGACAAAGGCACCATTTTAATTTGGAGTTCAGACTCTTTTTATTTTTTTTTTTACAATTTCAAAATCTAATGGAGGCATATCTGTTCAAAATAGCTTTGCCCTAGAGGACCCGTGCACACTACTCGACAGTCAATTCCCTAAAATCTGATGTTTGAGTGCGACTCGACATCCAGCAATCCAATTCTAAAACTGCATGCATCCTATATATTTTAAAACTGAAAACAAGTTTGACTCTATAAAATGTATTTGTACAAAATTAAATGTTTATTATAATTAATTTTTTATGAAAAGCACCAGACGATAAACTAATTTTATGTTTTTTTTTTTAAAAATACTTTCTCCGTTTTATTTTATGTGGCATCTTTAACTTGGCACGATGTTTGAAACAAACAAAACAATATTTTTGAAACTAGTGGTCTAAAATAATTCTTAAATATTTGTATAGTTGTAATTCGTTTTATTAAGGGTAAAAAGAGAATATTAATTTTTTTTTTTCAAATTATAGAATTTTTTTTAAGATGGACTAAAAAAAATATGTCACATAAAATGATACACAAGAAGTAGTGGAAAAAAGTGACAAAAGAGTTTTAAAATAAGATGTAGGTGACTCAAGTTTTAATAATTGAGTGTAGACAACCATTACTTTATTATGGATTAAGAAAGTTGAAAAAGTTTGAGAATAATCCACAAGTTTTTTAATTTACACTTTGATCCAAATGTATAACGTAATATAACAGAAAATAGAGGGAAAATACGTGTTTCTCTCTCTTCTCATTTATTATTGTTTTTCTCTCTCCTCGTGATTTTTGTTATTCATTGTTGCAGCTACTTTATGCATCATCTTCTACTTCATTATCATCATCTTTTTCTTCTTAATTATCATCTTCTTCTGGTTGATCATTGTTGTTGTTGTTATCGCTACTGCTGCCACTTGACCAATTTTTTAGGCCAAATTTTATTTTGTACATCACTTTAACATTACTTCATAGGTGACTTTGGTAAGTAAAATTATGATTTTAGTTGAATTTGTCATTTGGGTACACTGCTACTGCTGTTTTTCCAACAATGGATAGAACTTGAACATGAATCCAACATAAGAGTCAGTTGTTAAAACGGAAGACTCATATGTTGGATTCATATTTATGGTTCTATAGTGCTGCAACATAAATCAAACAGATGGGTCATTTATTGTAATAGACGTGTTATCTGTTGCAATAAATGAGTCATCCATTGAAACAGATTACTAACCTAGTGCAACAGATCCTGAAGTTGTTTCCAACAGATGCATCGTCTATTGCAATAGGTGAGTTATCTATTGCAACAGATAACTCACCTATTGGTATTCGTGTTGCAGAACTAGTGAACATGAGTCAACAGTTGCAATAGGTGAGTCATCTATTGCAACAGGTTAGTTATCTGTTACAATATGTCACTCATTTATTGGAATCAGCTTTAAAAGTTCTTTAGTACTGTAAAATCTATCCCAACAGGTGCATCACCTTTTGCAACAGATGATTCACCTTTTCTAATAGATGACTCATCTATTAGAATCAGCTTCTGGTTCTATAGTACCGTAACATGAATCTCAACAAGTGAGTCATCTGTTATAACAAATCCTTGACCTGTTGTAACATATTATTCATCTGTTACAACAGATTACTCATCTGTTAGGATTCATGTTATGGTAGTATAAAATCAATTTTAATTTTATTTTGATGTCATTATTAACATTTTTAACAAATGTCTTTATTAAGGTACCACTAATTGAGGGACCAATAACAATAGGGGTGGATTGTCATAATAAATGGATCAAGAAGAGCAATCGATTGTATGACAGTGAAAGGAGGGTGAAATGCTAGATATAATAGCTATGATAGTCCAAAGTGATGTTTCGTATGATGATTTTGTGAAATTAATCATTAGCTATTATGGACTGAATTGTCTATCGAAAGAACTCGTCATTACCTACATGCACAGCTCCTTTGAAAATCAAAGGGTAATACTTACAAGATAATCGATCAGATTTCGTTGCGTGCTTATCTAAATAATTTAGCTAGGCCTATGTTAAGGGTGTACATGGTTAAAAAATTGAGATAGATTGAGAATGTAACACCCCGAGAGTACACCTTGGATGCCACACGGTGCTTGGAACCACAAGTGATCCCAAGCTAATCCATGAATTGGCATACTGTTAAGCAACTGAATTATAGTAAAATAAATAAAAAGTTCTACTATGTGAATACATAATCATGGCATAATTTGAATAAATATATTACTGATAAAGTTTACAATCTGATAATATTGAAGGAAGAAACTTAAATCTACATGACTAACTCTCACTTACATTTATGAAGCCTCTGCTATACTGACTATAGAAGTTGGGACATGCCTCCAACTACCACTAATCAATATATATGAAAATAAATGAACTATACATGAACTAAAACTGTCTGGAGTTCAAAAAATATGAGAACTCATCACTTGCTGGTGGGAATTTGCAACTGTCTGATCGTGATATGCGAGCTACAAATAGTACCTACATTATGAAATAATGGAGCCACACAGATGTATATGTGGATCAGTACTTCTAGAATATACTGAGTATGCAAGGGTGAATGCAATAAGTAAAACTAATTTCATACATAATCTTAAAACATGCATGCTAAGTGTAAGTAGACTCACCAATAGGATGGAATAAACTGAAAGCTGAAAACATCTTAAAGCATGAGTGACAATCATACTCTGATAAGTTGGTTAATCTCTACCCTTAGTTTTTGTAAAACTTTACTTTAATGATATAAGTGGAGCTGAAGCTGGGATACATTAAAATGTGAATACTGTATGAATACTGTGTCTGAAACAACGTAAAAAAAATTGACATCACATCAGGCATCTGAATATATAATTATACTAAGCATGAATACCTAAATATTCTGGACCAAACGTAATATATGCTAAGTTTATCTAATTAACTGAATGACTGATAGCTGAATACTGGTCATGTAAGAGTGGACTGTACTTAGTCTGATAACTAGACTAAAACTGTGGAATACTATGCATATTACATAAGGAATAACTGAACAACATGAGATGACCAAACATGAATACATGAAATTGTATTATCTGAGAATGCAAGACCATGTATATAACGTAATTCTGAAATAGTCTGTAAGCTGAATACTGAAATACTAATAACTGAATATCTGATAACTGTATGCTATGGTCAAGCAAACCTAAAACTAAACTGAGTTCTGAACTGAATACTGAAACTGAAACTGAAACTGAAACTATGGGAGTTATCATCTAACCGACGTACCCCGATTATAGACTAATTTTGGGTCCAACCTATAACCCCAGTTGGAAGGGTGTTAGCACCGTGCCACGGGTTACTAACAGTAGTTGGGTCAACCCTAATCTGGCAGAAAGACTCATGATACGTATATGGTTACGTCAACCCTAGTCTGGGAGGAAGATGACTTACCCGACGCTGGCTATGTAGGTCTGTAACCTAGGGACTGCTAATAAGGGTCAAACCCTTTGCTGAAAGGAATGCCCTCATCCTTGGGTTCGCTCAGTGCTGAATCCTACTCCCAACTGAATTGACACTGAACTAATCACTAGACTGTACTAGGCTTGATTGAACTCACACTGATTTTGTTGACTCACTGAATGCTACTATTCGGGATACTACAAAATCATTCTATTTCGACTGGAGACTAGATAAACAACTAAATTTTAGGTATTCAATACCCCGAGGACTTGATAGCATAGATAATAAGGACACATGAGAGCATTTGAGACCATAATAAGTAAGCATTATTTAAAGAAACACATCACTTGGGAATTTCATCAAGCACATGGACATTAATACTTTATCATGGGGCAATTCTCCAAACACATGGGGATCATGAACTTGGACATGGGAATATCTTAAACATGGGAGCATAGCATGATTACATAACTAATATCATGAATTTAGGAATTCACATGAAATTCGCTTGAAATAGGACATAGGTGTTTAATCATATATGTAAATATCATAGCTTGAACCTAAGAATGCCTTAAACATGGGTGAACAATAGAGTTACATGAAAAAATTCATAACTTGGGGATTCATCTTGAAATTGATTGAACATGATATGAGAATTTCATCAAACGTGTGGAAAGCATGAATTTAAGACATGGGAATGCTGCTAAAAATTATGAATTTAGGATCTATCATGGAATTCACTTGAATAAAGCACGGAAAACTCAAATTCATAGCATGAGGAATTCAAAATCTTGCATGGAATCACACATGGGGTTAAATTAATTAAAATCACCATGAAAACATGTAATTCAATCTTTCTTGAACATTTAAAATAACATAATGATCAAAAAATTTATTCTCCAATTTAAATAAAAGGGTTTTGGGCTCCATGGGTGGAAGAGGACCCATGGATGAACTCCCACATACCTTAATAGATGATTTGAAATTAAAAGCTTGACTTGAAAGCTTTGGGAATGTTATTGAAAGCTTTTTCTTGAACTTCTTGGATTAGGAACCTTAATTTCTTAATTGTATTGAAGAAACTTTGATGAAGTTCTTGGTATTCTTGAGGGGTCTAGGGTTTTCTTGGAGAGAAAAAGATAAGAAATCATGTATCTAATGCTTTTGGGGGATGAAATTAAGTGTTATGAATGGCTTTTGGTGAGGAGAAGTGACCAAAGTGCCTTTAGGTCCTTTTGTAACTGAAATAGCGTGTGAAACAGTTTCGTAATGCAATTTACATTGTGTCGCATCGCAAATCTCATCGATGACCGATGCGTCGCATCCCAATCGCGTTGGTTTACTGCGTCTTACGAAAAATTCCATAACTTTTTGTTCTGGTATTGGATTAAGGCTAAATTGATATCGTTGAAAAGATAATTCAATTATCTAAAATTAGGTGGGTGTTGATCTGCAAAATTCCGTGTATATAAAAAGTTATACACGTTCAAAGTAGACCCTTGTAGAATCGAATACCAAACTTTGGACGAATCAAAGGCTCTAAGCTCAACTTTGTTCTAAGTTATTGTTATGAACATTTTTCACCCTAAAAGCACATCAAACAAGAGGATAAGGATCATAAAAATTATATTCGCATGGGAATCATATGGATTATAACTTATACACGTAGGGATGATGGTTTAAAGACTAGCCCAAAAATATGGGGTGTTACATTATCTTTCCCTTGGGAACATTCATCCTCAAATGAGACTAGTTAGACTGAGAGTACTGTACGAAGGTAACTGATATCATGTTCTGAACATGAATGTCTTAACATGATTGCATAACTAATTCTAAAATATGATACATGAAGTAAATATCATGAGCTGAACTAATTTCTTGAATGCATGTAATGACATGAGAATGATTATAAGGCTAAGATAGAAATGAGAGAGTCAACTAATAAGTAACCATTACCTTAAGCTGGATACTATTTCGTGAAAAAAAATGAAAGGTTTAGGAAATGAATACTCGGAGTATTACAATATATCTCCTCCTTGGGATACTTCATCCTCCGAATGATACTGACTTGGCTGGAATACCTAGGAAAGACTGAGATGATGAATGGGAAACTTATGGACTGAATCATGTCTGACTATCTGGGATCTGAAAATGATGCATGAACTAAGCTGAATTCATCAATTACAGGGATGTGAATGAGTTACCTCTCAGAATAGCCTTATTCATGAGACTTTCAAATAGTATGACTAGATGGAAAGATGTAAAGTTATAGAAACTTGTTTGTCTGACTGCTTGACTGGATTGCTGGCTATACGAACTGAATTATACTAGAAGATTATACTCAACTATACATTCCACTTGTACACTAACATGACATTCAATCCTATCCTCATAACCACCCATGAACTTGTAGACTAACAACCAAAAGAGCATCTTTTTCATATTCTTTAAACTTCTATCCTTAAAACTTTCATGCACTAGCCCAAGAAAACACACATAGAATTTCAATTAATCATGACATATATCAAAATATTTACTCTCTCCCATCTAAACAACTATTCACCATCACTATCTTGACATAAGAAAAGGTCACTAAAAGGTTAGAACATGAGGACCTGGAGCATGAAAGGATAACCTTGACACTTAACTGAGGCCTGAAGAGTAGAGTATCAATATTATGGATTCATTAGGGAGGTTTAAATTGAGGACATACATGACATAAAATGAATCTTACTAATCATTAAGGGTGTAGCATAAGTTATGGGAACTGAGCATACCATAAAGCATAGGTACATAAGTCATGAGCTGCATGACATAAGTTTAGAGTTCATGAATTCATAGGACCTGATTTGTACTGCTGAGTGAACTGGAACTGCTCATACAAGAACTGGAAGCGTACATGGTTCTCTGGAAAGTGCATGAATATGAATTATGATCGTAAAGCTGACATGTAAGGAATGAGTAGATGTCGTGATGACTAAAAAATAAACCTGAAGTAAGAATGGGTTGGGAATCATCCTCCCTTACTGATGCTCTACAATACTCTAGCATCACTATAGAATCTGAAAACCTGACTTAGGTACTTGTTCTATCATCTCCCCCTTAGCTTTAAGCCATCACTCTATGTTTGTGGGACCATATTTTTTAACTCTAAATTGGACTTCAACTATATTACTCTAAATCTCGATATAACAATACACATAACCTAAATTCACCCTGAAAGACTGCATCTAAAAGTTAAAACCCACTGCTAATACTTCCTTCTAAAATACAACTCTTAACTTTCTATAACCCTTAACTTAGCTGGTAAGAATGTTACATACTACATTACTTGCTTCATTCACACTTAACAACTCAAGGATACACACTTTAAACACTTAGAAATACTACAATCCCATATCACTTTGGGTATACCTCTAGATCATACACACATCATCATACTTAATTTAGAATCAATAAACTTAAATTATTACATACACTGTTCAAGCTTCCTGATTCACCTTTCATACAACTAGCCCTATGAATATATAATCTTCTTAATTCAAATAACACTATCCCAACTCTACAACTACTAAACTTCAAGGTTCATGATTCTAACTCTAGATCATATACTATTATAGGATTCTGAGAAGGGATCTAAAAGAAAATCTAAATTTTGCCTAATATAGAATTTTCATAAATAAGAATGAATATTTTCAAAGTTTAGAGCTTAACAGAACTAATGGGATAATTTTGGGCCTACATGTAATCCCATAACTATTTGTAGGGACTGTTTGAGAAAACTCTATCTGTAGGAATTTGAGTTTGACTATTTCTATTACCTCGAAAACAAGGTATAGATTGCATGAATAGAGCAAGATAAGAATCTGTATAAGTTTCTTAGAGAACCTTTCTAAGCACGATCTGAGACATAAAAGAAGGGAAACATTTCCTAAATTCCCTGTAGCCTCTTGAAGAAAAGTGCAGACATCTCCGTACCATTCCACAAGACTCTACTAGACACGGTTTCATAGACACCTTATGAAACTTGAACTCTGTGCTCTGATACCAAGTTTGTAACGCCCTAAGCATACACCTTGGATGCTACATAGTGCTTGGAATCATAAGTGATCCCAACCTAACCCATGAACTGACATACTGTTAAGCAACTGAATTATAGTGAAATAAATAATAAGTTCTACTATGCGGAAACATAATCATGGCATAATTTGAATAAATACATTACTGATAAAGTTTACAATCTGATAAAACTGAAGAAAGAAACTGGAATCTACATGACTGACTTTGACTGACATCTATGAATCCTCTACTATACTAGCTATAGATAGCTGGGACATGCCTCCAACTAACACTAATCAATACAGATGAAATAAATGAACTGTACCTGAATTAAAAGTATTTGGATTTCCCAAAGTAGGAGAACTCATCACTAGCTAGATGGAATCTACAACTGTCTGATCATGATGTACGAGCTACAAATGGTACCTACATTATGAAATAATGTAGCCACACAGATGTATATGTGGATCAGTACTTCTGCAATATACTTAGTATGCAGGGGTGAATACAATAAGTAAAATTGATTTCATACGTAATCATAAAACACGCATGTTAAGTGTAAGTAGACTCACTAATAGGCTGGAATAAACTGAAAGATGAAAACATCTTAAAGCTTGAGTGGCAAATATATTCTGATAAGATAGTGAATCTCTACACTTAGTTTCAGTAAAATTTTACTTTAATGATATAAGTGGAACTGAAGTTGGGATACGGTAAAATATGAATACTGTATAACTACTAAGTCTAAAACTATGTGATGAAAATTGACATCACATCGGGGATCTAAAAATACAATTATACTAAGCACGAATACCTGAACATTTAGGACCAAACATAACATAGACTAAGCTTATCTGATTAACTGAATGACTGATAGTTGAATACTGGTCAAGTAAGAGTGGACTATAATTAGTTTGAATAACTAGAATGAAACTATAGAGTACTATGTATATGAGATACGGACTAACTGAACAACATGAGATGACCGAACATGAATGCATAAAACTGTATTATCTGAGAATGCAAGACCATGCGTATAACATAATTTTGAAATAGTCCATAAACTGAAATACTTAAATACTAATAACTGAATATCTGATAACTGTATGCTATGGTCAAGCAAACCT
>NW_025872790.1:25222-32502 GCF_002878395.1 Capsicum annuum
ACGACCGCTTTACACTCCCACGAGAGCTGTAGATTGAGCGTTATCAATGATGGAGTTGTTAATGATGGCAGTGATAGTGGTAGTGGTGTTGATGTTGGAGCTAATTATGCTCCTCTTGCAGTTTTTAAAATAACACATCATTTTGATTATGATCATACTAGCTTTACAAATTTTGCCCCTCCTAGCGAATGTTCTCCTTGCAAATGTCAAAACTGCAAGGAGAAACATGATGGAGTGATTAATGCTACAAGGGTCACAAGAGTTCACCATGAGCTAAAGAAAGTGAATATTTATCATCTGTTCCAACAGATGATACATTTGCTGAAAATTATCAAACAGATATAGACATCTGTTGCAACAGATGTCTAGCATGTTGAATTAAATGCATTATATGTTGCAACATATGTCTCATCTGTTGGAGGAAATCAAAAAAGTTTCCAAATGTTTTAATTTTTCCCAATAGATGACCCATCTGTTACAATAAATGGCTAATCTATTGGGATAAATTACATCAAGACTTCCCTATTGTTTTAGTTTGTTCAATCAAATGAGTCATCTGTTTCTACTTATGGGTTATCTGTTGGAAATTGTCATTCAGGTCTATCTCCCATTTTATTTTTTGCAATAGATGAGCTATATAGTGCAACAAATGGGTCATCTATTGGAACAAACTAAAATAGTAAGAAAACCTATTTGATTTTCTCCAACCAATGAGTTATTTTTTTCCTTTTTTGTATCTCTGTGATGAGCACTGACAATTCTGTCTTTCCAGATAGATGTCTTAGTAGAAGCTACTGCTGAATAGCATACCACAGTTAACAATCTATCAACTACTTCCAAAGAGGAATAAAAAGTGAAGCTTGTCAGTCTGGAAGAATGGAAAGATTATCTATTTGAAGGATTCAACATCTCGGACGAGGCCTCCAAAGAACTAACAAAGTTGATCAACGACTATTTAGAATAGATTGTTGATGGGCTGTTAAAGAAGCTTCATGCCATCAGGCACATAAATTATTTTTAAAAATATTGATTTATACAAATCTTGTTGTAAAAATAGGACATTAACACATATATATCATGCAAAAAAAAATGAACATAACAAAGTGAACCAATTCGGTCTTGATTTTGATATGTTCAACTTTGTTGTTGCACATCCCAGAACAAAGAATTGGTTCTATTTGATTTCACAACCCCAAAGTGAACCAATTCGGTCTTGATTTTGATATGTTCAACTTTGTTGTTGCACATCCCAGAACAAAGAATTGGTTCTATTTGATTTCACAACCCCAAACTTAATGGAATTATGAGGTTTAAATGTCATATATATATATATATATATATATATATATATATTACTATTAATATTATATTTAATTATATCTATTTATTAATTTTATTATTACGCAATCTGAAATGTGCAGCACATCATTGTTATTTTTTACTACCTCTAAAACAAGGCCAAGTTGCAAACACAACAACAACATAGATACACGACAGACAACTATTTATTCAAAGTTTACATCAATAAGGTCTACGATCTTTGTAAAAAATAGTTGGAAATTTCCCAAAATGAGGAATATTTAATCAACATCATCAAATATTTTAGCATTTTAGCTTGCTTACCTTGGAATTTAGTCGATGAAGTGTACATGCTCATAAATTATGGTAATGAGTTTCATTGGGTGTTGGCTGTCGTTGTTCTAAAAGAGAAGCGTATCTGAGTTTATGACTCGATATCGCGAAGGAGACATTTTAGGATGTCGTCTGAGACATAAAAGCAGGCCAAAATATTACCTACTTACCTTGATATAAGTGGATTTCTGGACTAAAAGATTTGTACTGATTGGTCAACGATTGAAGCATACCAGGATAGAATGGGTAATCCATTTGATATAGAATATGTTGAAGGAATATCTCAAAAATCCAGTGGTAGCCTTTAAGTATTATGATTTGGTTTCATATTTCACAACTCTTACATTAATTGCAAGATATTGATTATCTGATTTTCACAGATGCAAGAATTATAGTCTTTTTGTTGCCGCTTATGCCGAGTAGTTGAGCAATGGATGACAAGTTCCAAATGATGGACTTGATGCCGGATTACTCCATAAAAGAGATGCTACTATTTATAAAAATATAGAGAAGTGAAGGCTTTGAAATCATACGTAAGTGACATTAAAGACTCATGATGACCAAAGCCAAATTTCATAGCACTGGATGAAAAACAACTTTTCAATATTGATTAGATCCTCATAGATTGAGTCTGTCAAATTCATAACAATTTTTTACATTTCATTTATTTGTTAATTTATTTAATATAATTTCAAAAGGCTTCAATTTATTTTATTTTGTCTATGAATTTTATTAAATGAACTGGAATAGTAGATTCAAATATTGCAACAGACAATCAATTTGTTGTAACAAATGTTACATCTGTTGAAAATTATTAAATAGGTCTTCCTACAGGTTTGAATTGTTCCAATAGATATACTATTTGTTGCAACAGATAGTTCATCTATTGGAGCTAATTAAAACAATATTACTACTACAACAGATGAACCATCTATTGCAACAGATAGTCTATTTGTTGGAATAATTCAAGCCTGTAGGAAGACCTGTTTGATATTTTACAACAGATATGACATCTGTTGCAATAGATGCATCATCTGTTGTATTATTTTTGTACTAATTCATAAGTTTGTAAATTTAATAAAACCATAAAATTTTCATCAATCATTAAAAGTAAAAAAAAATGACATTACTTAAACAATATACAATTAAGTTAAAAACTCAAAATAAAAATTGTCATCAATTTTTTACATTTTTTTTAAACATAAGCTTCAGACTTTCATATAGGATCCCATCAACCTAGACCTCTTACATCCTTTTCACAGTGTTATCACACCGAAAGAACCTTGGTAATGAGATTTCAGTTCTGATTAGCAAACATTTGATATTTGCAAGCAAGTATGACCCACACGTGAAATGGTTTCATTTTTCTCAATGTTCTTTTTTCGACCCTTAAAAGTCCATTTTTAATACTTTCTCTGACAAGTCATCATTCATTAAGCCACTTTGCTCTAACAATTTAGGGAGCAACTCTGATACTGGTTGCACCATGGGAAAAAACTCATGGTCCTTGAAGCATGGTAAGTTGCAGGCATAGGCATTAAAGTGTCCCTTATAGAAGAGGATCTCAAAAGTCACATAATGTTTTTTTCCAGGTTCATAACTGGATGAATTCTCCTTGGCCCGATCCAACTCATGTCGTATGAAAATGACCTCTTTCCTCTAACATAGTTACTCATATCTTGATCATATTTGAACTGTGAAATTAACATCTGAAGATTTAGGACACCAAAAGTGTTCTCTTTGGTATAGATTATGTCGTGCCTACTCTTGAAATAGTTGTAGAAGTTGAGGTCCATTATCCTATTGCAAGGATCATATACTTCGTTGTACGCAAGGTGCCTTGCCCTCATGTGGTAGAGAATTTCATCAACATTCTGTTATATAAGAAGACAATTTTTAAATAGGTTCGTAATTTTAAAAAAATTGAAAAGGTAAAATGGATTGCCTATTTGTTACAACAGATGGTCTATAAGTTGCAATAAATATCTAATATATTGCAATAGATAGTCGATATGTTGCATACGTTCTCTGAATCTATCAACAATTTAGCCATCTTCTACGACTTATAGAACAGATGGACCAACTATTACAATAGATGACTCATCCGTTGCGTAGCTTCTCTAAACCTGTCTTAGAAGATTATCCAATCTATTGCAACTTATGTAACAGATAGTTAATTTGTTAAAAAAGATGACTTAGAAGGTAAGGTTATTAAAGTAAAAACTTATTCTATCCTCATACCACTCATGCATATTTGTCATCATCTTGAAATCTTTGGAGCAAAGTGGATTAATCATGAAACAGTTTGCGCATTTGTTGGAATTCTTGTCGTTTAGCAGATAGGTAAGCCTGTTGGTGCCAATGTTTGCATATATGTCCACCATCCTCAATGGTACCCAAACCTCATCAATATTTAATAGAGGAAGATTTGTAATTTTTTTATTTCTTATTTGATAGTACATGTCTAATTATTTTTTCTTTTTTCCTAACCTCCTCTGTAGGAGTATATGAATCTCTTAACTTCTTGGATGGTATGACACCCCTATTAGATTTCAATTCATTGATAGTAATAGTCAGATCATCTATTTTTTTGAAGAGCTTATTTTTTCTATCCATGCAGTTTTTGCATTTATGAAGAGAACATGAGCTTGAAGAGGGGTGAGTTGGACTACTGAAAGGGGTGACTGGGAAATCATCATCTTCTAGAAAGTTAATTTTGGTTTCAGACATGTTTACTTTATCTTGAGCATCCGTAACATGCTCATCAGCATGGCTACCACTAACATCAACAACTCCACCAGCAACACCCCCACAAGTAGCAACCAAATCTATTACAGCAGGTTGGTCATGAAGATTCTCAACATGAGGCTGACCTTGCCTAACTGCTTTTCTTATGGCTATTGTCCCAACCAATTCCTTCTTTATTAACTCTATCATTAGGTCTGTTATTATATGAATGAAACCTAGAGTAATAAAAGAATTTATCCTCAAATCTTGCTGAGTCGACACAATCCATGGATGCACAACCTATAAATAAAAGTAGATACGTTTAAATCAAATAATAATTTGCAGTCAGTTGGGTAATATACTAACACAAACAACTTATTCAAAAAATAATATTTTTGTTACAATAGATGGTTTATCTATTACAACAGTTTAATCATCTATTGCATCAGATTACCCATCTTTTGCATAAGTTGTAGTAGATGGGTAATTTGTTAAGTCAGGTTTAGAGAACCGAAGTAACAGATGGGTAATATGTTGCAAAAGATGACTCATCTATAGCAATAGATTACCTATATGTTGCATTAGTTGCTACAGATAAGTAATCTGTTAAGATAAATTGCAACAGATATTTTATCTATTGCAATAGATGGACCATCTGTTTTAATATCTTCCTTTGAATCAAATTATTTTACTTAAAAGAAGACTTAATACATCACTCGGAGGGTTAAGGAGACCAACCTATTTAATTTTGTGTTGCTCTTTACAGCCAACCACCTAAGGATCCATGGATGAGAAACGTCATCTTGGTAATCCTTTACCTGCTTTTGGAGGTGCAGAATGCTTCAAATTCCCAAGCCTAAAAATATAAAAAGGAAGCAAACAAAAAAAGTCATAATAATTATTCAATATAAATTAATGCAAGAGTTAAAAACAGTGATCAAATTTACCATGAAAGCCCAAGAAAAGCCGTATAAGCTGATCGTCTTTGGGGATGTTATCAATAAATATTTGACAGTCAACTTGAAGCTGTCATATCCTAAGGGATAAATGTTGAATTTATCCAAATCTTGAGCAAGCACCAGCAAATCATCTTCTATGACTTTGTAGACATCTCTTGCCAGTATAATGGAATGAGCAAACCAAACTAAGCACAATTGCTCCCTGTACTGCTTTGGTATGTCTTTATTCTTGAGATTTTTTATCAACGTCTGGGATTTTTATCCACGTACAACAATATCTAGCAACCCTTCTATTTGTTGTTACATTTATTGGTTTTGGTGGGTTGTCTCTTGGATAGTGTTTTGCCTTTATTTAATGGTGGTAGTTTGAGTGTCTTGCTTGCCTTTGACTTTTTGCTGGGTGTTTCCTTGAGGAGAGGTTCTTCTGGATCATGGCATCTCAAGACAGTCACAATGGCAAACTCTTTCATGCCAAAACAAACTGGCATGCCACTGTAGTTAATCCATATTTTATATATCTTTTTGCTCCCTCCTTCAAATCTTTATCATCACCCATGTACTTGATCTTGCGCTTGAGAAGACCATATACCATACTCATTTGGAAATAGGCATTGTTGTCCTCAGGCAGCTTAAGAAAGTGTCCAAAGTAGTTGGACCTAAAAAAATCCTCTAGTTTTTCATTCTTCATAATATTCTTAAATTCATCAAAAGGTTTTCCCATAAGAGATTTAACTACAAAATCACCGGTTAAATCTGCAGGGTTATCTATTGGCATCTAAACTTAAAATCTATCAATACTAATAGTTTTGAAAGCATAATGCTGGGATTTTGATCTTAATTCACCTCCCATTGATGATGCATTATCATCTTTTTCGTTCTCCTTGGAAGATCCATCTTCTTTCTCACTTTCTACTTCCTCCACTTCTTTTTTATCTTCATCTTCTTCCTCCTAACTTTTATTTTCCCCACTACCCTGGACAGAAACTTCTCTACCACCCTCAACATTGTTTTTCTTAGATTTACTATCTTTCTCAATTATGTTTTCATACTTTTCCTCAGCTTTAGTTTTTCCTGAAATAGGTTGTTCAGCTCTTCCAAATCCATCTGTACTCTAGCCTTTTTTGTTAGCTGGTCAGAAGTTGATCCACTTTCACTTTCTTTTCTTTTAGGAGACATATTTTACCTACAAACAAAAGAAAAAAACATTACAATTGATTTCTACATAGTTTTAAATATAAGGCAGCACAAAATTCAGTAAATACAACACACTACAAAAAATATTCCAACAGATGGCCCATCTGTGGCAACAGATGACCAACATGTTACAACAGATGGGTCATCTGTTACAATAACTGAGTCATCTGTTGGAAGAACTGCTATGATTTATTCCAGAAGCTGATTCATCAGTTGCAACAAATGGGGAATCTTTTGGAAGACCTACTTTAATATCTTCCAAAAGATGTTCCACCTATTGCAATAAGTAGGTCTTCTCTTGGAAGTTATCAAAATAGGTATTAGTTCTGTTTAGATAACTACCAATAGATTACCCATCTTTTGCAATAGATAAATCATCTGTTGGAAGATATTGAATCAGGTCTTCCATATTTCCATTAAATGTGTAATCCTATTGGGAAATACAATACCCCAACACCACTAACAACACCAATACCAACACCATCAACACCATTAATACCAACAACACCAATACAGACACCACCACCAATACCACCAATACCACCAATACCAATACCAAAACCTTCAACACCACAAACACCAACACCACCAATACCAACATCACCAACACTAACACAATCAATACCAATACCACCATCAACACCACCACTATCTATACCACCACCACCACCACCACCACTTACACCAACACCACCAATACTAATACCACCAAAACTAATACCAACACCACCACAAACATCACCACCACCACCACCATTAACACCACCA
>NW_025872790.1:32602-56938 GCF_002878395.1 Capsicum annuum
CACCACCACAAACATCACCACCACCACCACCATTAACACTACCAACACCACTAATACTACCACTAAAACTACAACCACCACCACCAATACCACCACCACCACCACCACTAATATCAATACCACCACTACTACCAATACCAACACCACCACTAATACCACCACCACCAAAACCAACACCAACACCAATACCAATATCAATACCACCACTAATACCAACACCACTAACACTAATAACAATACCAACACCACCACTAATACCAACACCTCTAACACCAACACCACCAATACCAATAATATGAACACCACCAAAAGCCACCAATAACACCACAAACACCATCTAATAATACCACGATAGTCAATAAAATAGTACTAAAACACTAGGGTTTTCTCAGGTTTTTCTTATAATTTTAGCATGAAAACTCAAAATTGTTAACCCATTCAAGAAGATAATACAACTAAAAGTCTTTTTTTTATTATTAATTAAATACCCTAATTTTTAGGAAAAAACAAATGTAGATCTCTTCTTGAACTATGTTACCTTTGAGAGAGAGAAAATGACAGATACAAGCAAGAAGAAAGTCAAAAATAAAAACTATGCGATCAGAAGAAGGAAGAAAATCGATCTGTTATGAATGATTGAGCAATATGTTGAGTAATTATTGTTTGTATTGTTTAGAGAGAAAGAAAAAAGAGAGATATCGAGATTGGAAATTATAAAATATTTTTTCCATAAATGGATGATTTGTATAGGTTGATTTGTCTTTTGGAAAAAGAATGACAACAACAACAACAACAACAAACCCAATGTATTCCCATAAAGTGGTGTCTGGGGAGGGTAAAGTGTATATAGTCCATACCGCTACCTCTAAAGAAGTAGAGAGGTTGTTTTCGATAGACCCCCAGCTCAATATAAGGAATAATAAACAAAATCATAATAAAACATGAAGCAAGATGGATGGCATCACTTAAAAAGGATTAAGATATAAATATAAATCAAAGCAGTATGAGATAAGGTAACCAAGTGCAATGTGCAATAAAAGATAAGAAATAGGACATCCAAAAAACAACACTCACCTAGTAGTAACAGACACTCACTGGCCAGAGACACCCTCCACACCCAAACCCTCCTGACTAGGAGCTGTTACCTATAGAAAAAGTCCTAGGATTAGTAACCTGGCTATACCAGGGCTCTTCTAACTACTAGCTATAGCCCATGCGCACAACCTATGCTCCATATCATGTCTAATCATTTCCCTCTAGTACTTCTTCGGCCTACCTCTTCTCCTTCTGAAGCCATCTAATACTAGCCTCTCACACCTCTAAACTTTGGCATCCGTTCCCCTCCTCATCACATGCCCAAACCATCTCAGTCTTCCTTTCTGAGTCTTTTCCTCCACCGAAGCCACTCCCACCTTCTCCAGGACTGTCTCATTCCTAACTTTATCCTCTCTAGTAAGTCGACACATCTAACACAATATTCTTATTTCCGCCACCTTTATTCTTTAAATGTGGGAATTCTTGACTGGCCAACACTCTGCTTCATAGAGCATAGCTGGTCGAATTGCCACTCTGTAAAATTTGCCTTTAAGCTTAACTGGACCTTTTTATTACACAACACTCCTGATGCGAGCCTTCACTTTATCCAACCTGCTCCAATACGGCTAGAGACATCCTCATCTATCTCACTATTCCCCTAAATCAAATAATTCATATTAATTTTGAAAAAGAATGATAAGTTTTGAAAATATTAATTTGGTTCGAATTGATCTTAATTAATTTTTTAAAAGAGATGCATTTTAACTAGTTCATAATAAATTAAATTAATTTCATTAAATAAGTTTTCAGTAATTAAGTTTAATTGAAACTTTAATAAATTTAATATTAACTCAATAATAATTTAATAGGAATTATTTCAATTAAAATTGATCAATTGATGACTCCACTCAGGACAAACACAATACTAACATCATGTAACTGCAATGACATCAATTGAAATTATAGTTAAACTTATGAACTCATCCTTAATTATAGCTATATCAATTTAGATATTTCAAAAATGGCTTGATGTGAATCATTTCAATTCAGATTGATTAATTGATGACTCTGGTCAGGACAAACACAATACCAACATCATACAATTGCAATGACATTAATTAAAATTGTAGTTGAACTATGAACTCATCCTTAATTCTAGCTAAATCAGTTTAGATATTTCAAATAATGACTTGATATGAATAATTTCAATTCAAATTGATCAATTGATGACTCCGATCAGGAAGAATACAATACCAACATCATATAATTGCAACAATATCAATTGAAATTATAGTTGAACCTATGAACGCATCCTTAATTCTTGCTCAATCAATTTAGATATTTCAAATAATATCTTCATATGAATCATTTCAATTCAAATTGATCAACTGGTGACTCCAGTCATGACAAACACAATATGACCATCATGCAATTGCAACGACATTCATTGAATTTATAGTTAAACCCATGAACTCATCCTTAATTCTAGATAAATAAATTTAGATATTTTAAACAATGTCTTGATATGAATTATTTCAATTCAAATTGATCAATGATGAACACAATATCAATATTATGCAATTACAATGATATCAATTAAAATTATAGTTGAGCCTATGAACTCATCCTTAATTCTAGATAAATTAATTTTGATATTAAAACATTGGCTTGATATGAATCATTTCAACTTAAATTATCAGTTGATGACTCTAGTAAGGAAGAATACAATACCGACATTATGTAATTGCAATGAGATCAATTGAAATTATTGTAGCAACTATGAACTCATCTTTAATTCTAGCTAAATCAATTTAGATATTTTAACTAATGGCTCCATATGAATCATTTAAACTCAAATTTATCAATTGATGATTCCGATCAAGATGATCACAATACCAACATCATGCAATTGCAACGATATCAATTAAAATTATTGTTAAACCTATGAACTCATCCGTAATTCTACCTAAATAAATTTAGCTATTTTCAACAATGGCTTGATTTGAATAAATAGAGGACTAAACTATTGTAATAGATAGTACATCAGTTGAAAATTTTCAAACAATCATAGACATCTATTAAAATAGATGTTCAACCTATTGCAATAAATTACTTGTATGTTGGAAATTATTAAATAGATAATGATATCTGTTGAAACGGATGACTTATCTATTGGATTATCAAATAGATAATGACATCTGTTGCAACAGATGACTTAACTATTTAAATTATCAAATGGATATCTCCATCTATTGCGACAAGTGACTAATCTGGTAGAAAGTTTTAAACAGATATAGACATCTGTTGCAACAGATGACTTATCTATTTTAAGATTTTTTTATTTAAAGCAATTTTTTATCCGAAAAAAATAATACTAAGGCGGTAGAAAATTTTGTTGGATAACTCAAAAATCTCCTCCTTGAGTTATCTTATTTTATCTTTTCAATGTTACCATCACCATCTCCTCTTTCTCCTCAAAGCAATTCACCACCATAAATTATAAATCAATATTTAAATCAATTTCTAGAATTCTCTCTCCTTCAACTATAAAATAATTTATCTCTCTTCTTTCTCTTTCTCTCATTTTTTGGATAATCCCAACCGTCTCTTTCTTTTTCTCTCTTTTCTCTCTTTTTCGACTGAGGATCCTTTCGAATCTCAACCAATCTATATATTCTCTCACTTAAAATTAGTGTTTTGATCCCTTTGCTTTTGAGATGGTAGGTATGGTTTATTATTAGATCTGCACTCTCTGTTATTATTCCTGCCTTTTTGTCTTCTTCTTTGCTTGTTTCTTCAAATTTTTCATGTTTTAAATGATGAAAATTGAAATTTTGAATATCATATTTTTACATTTGTTATTTAAATTATTTTTCTATATTTGTTGTTTTTATTTATTTACCCATTACCAATATCCTATTTATTTAGAAAATTGAAGGAAAGGTGTTTTGAAAGTCTTGAATAAACAAACCATTATTTTTATTAAAATATGCAAAAAAGTCATTAGACGGGAGAACTTAAAAAGCCTTGTTGGCAGTATTAATTTTTTATTTATTTCATTATTGTTGATGCTGTTATTGATGTTGTTGGTGATGTTGGTGGTGTTGGTGTTGCAACAGGTGAAACATATGGTGAAAGATATTAAAATAGGTTTTCCAAGAGATTTTTCTTCTGTTGCAACTGATGAATCAGTTGTTGGAATAAATCCAAATAGCTCTTCCAATAGATGACCCATCTTGTAACACCCCGTAAAAGTCGTGCACGGATTAGCCTTTAATAGAATGCTCTTAGACTTAAAAAGTTAAAAAATTTTCTAAGTGTAATGAGGACTTAGAGTCATTTTAGCTGGCAATTTTCAGGATACAACTTTTCAACCTTTATGACCTCCGTTATTAGATTTTCAAGTTGTGTTATGATACGACAAACTCATAGTACATCTCGGGTAAGTTTTGGAATTTTTCAGAACGCATAAGGCTGCGCTGGGATTTCAAAACAGTAGCAAAATGCATAGCCTGTTGCCAAGTTTTTAGAATTTCAGGGTTAATTTCAAACGATCATAACTCTCTGAATATAATGAACTGGGAGAGCTTATACCTATAAAATGAAAGATATTTGAGTTTTCTTTCCAATGCAACTAGTTTCATCCAAATCCAACATCTGAGTAAGGATTTATACCCATTTTAATTCAACCTATCAGTTTGTCAACTGAGGGACAATTTCGACTTTGTTTGTTTTCTTAGGAGCATTTTAGTCATTTCACCTCACCCAAATTTCGTTATAACACCAAATTTAGCCCCCAATTCATCAAAATATAATTCTTTTCTCAAATTTTCTCTCAAGAACAACCCTTAGGGTTTCAAACAAAAATTCCAAATAACTCAAGATTCAATCGTGGGTTTTGGAAGATAATTAGAGATTTGGAATCCCCACATCGTAGGCTTCAAGGATCATCCCTCAATTTCTTAAATAGAGGTACGCGGGGTTTTCTTAAAATCTCATTGGCATAGAAATCATGTTTTAAGAATGGGGTTTTCAAATTCATGTACATACTCATGTTTTAGATGCTTTAATGATATTGTTTTGGCATTTTGGCTTTTCCCCAAAGTGATTTGAAAATTCTATGCATATGTATGCATGTGTTTAAGTGTTGAAATATGAATTGAGAGCATTTTATATATATATATATATATATATGAAATCCCTCTGTTGATGCAATTTTTCCATGTTTCCCATGATATGAATTATTTCGAAATACATCTTGAAAAACATGTTATGAAAAGTCTGAAATAGTGATTTTGATTATGATTTTTGCTTTCAAAAGAGAGGGGATTGTTTATGTTGTAAATGTTCAATATACATTTAATTAAAGAGTGGATAATTTTTCCAAAAGCACATGACCACCATATGTTTGATGAAAGTTTTTGTATGGTTTTGACTTGAGTTTCAGAACATAAAATCTTTTATGCAAATTACATGTTTGGGTGGTCTGAAACTACACTTTTATGAAAGATCATGCTTAATGCATTATGGCTCATAGATAGGACTTGCAAGTCTTGGTATGACGATACCAACTCAGACAAATGCCATTATAGACACAGACTAGTTCAGAAATCAAATTTTATTAGACTTTCATGATGAAGAAATTTCAGAATTATACATGTTCAGAAAAGGTTAAAAATTGGGCATAAAGAGATGTTAGGTGGTCCCCGAAGAAGGCGTGAGTTCAGTAAACTCATTGCCCAAAATCGTGATTTGCCGATCTGGGTATATTATTATACACTGGCTTAAGTACCGTGTGGAGTATCGACTCAAACACTCTAACCCTTGCGACACACTTAGGTTGGGGGCTTCCCCGCCGAGTCAATGCAAGATTTCATATAACCCGTGGAATATCAGACTTGTAGGGGAGTGCCACCTAACTCAGAAGTAATACAAAGATCAGAAATTGTTTTGACAAGAATGTCTTATGATTTTTGAATGATGCCCATCTGTTTTCAGAAGCTATTTTATACATGATGTGTTGATGAAAATTGCTCTCATCTATTATATATATGTTCAAATACTTTATTTTGGATTTCTTCACATGCCAGTACATTTGTGCTAACCTTCCCCTCCTTCTAAGTTTTGAGACACAGTCTAGGGGTCCAGATAAATAGTAGATATTTCAGATCGCAGAGAAGATTGTGCAGGGGTGAGCCTTCTATATTCCAGAAGGCCTGTTTACTTTCAGATATTTATCTTAGTTATGTTTTGGTCTACTGGGGGCCTTGTCCCAATTTTTAGAAAGTTTTGTTTAGTTCATAGTAGAAATTTCGCAGACTGAGTCAGACATTATTATTATCCAAATATATTTTAGATTTTAATTTTTTAGTATTATGATCATATTCAAACTGACCATTTTTTTGTATTAGATTTCTATTTCCGTATTATCTTTTATTATATAAATGTTGTGCATGATTACCAGATAGATAGAGGGCGTCTCGAGCCTTCATGGTTTAGGAATACTCATCACGGCTAGGGCCCCAGTTTGGGTCATGACAAACTTGATATCAGAGCATGGTTCATGGTCCTAAGGTGTCTGTGAAATCGCATCGGGTATAGTCTTGTTTATGGGTGTGTAGCGCGTCGCACTTATAAGCAGGAGGTTACTAGGCGTTTAGAAATGTCTCTCTTTCTTCATGTTCTAGTCCATACAATAGAGTCAGAATGTTCCTATTTCATACTCTAATTCATTCTATGGTGTCGCCCATACGAAAGTAAAAAGTCATCCCAAATTCTTTCCTTACTCTAATATCCTCAGATATGTCACATTATTGAGGTGATTCAAGTGCAGAAGTTTAGAATCTAAATGGTATTGTCCTTTCTGATTAAACCATATAAGAGTTAAAATTTGTGCAAGGACTTGAGAAGAGTCCGTTAGTGGTTTAATATGTATTGATTTCGATGTAAACATTGATCCTGATGGAATCGTGCTTTTCAGCTTGAGGTATTAATTGCATTTAGTTCCCTTCAAATATATGTTACAAATGTATTGCTTAAGGGGGGATGATGTGTAGTAGAATGTTGGAACTGTATTTCCACCCGAATAGTAGTATGCGTTAAAGTGTTGTTGTCATGACCTATTGGTAGTGAAATTAGACTAAGAAGTTGGTGATGTGAAATCACAAAGTTAGAAGTCAGAGTGAGGGTGACTTTTGTGTAAATGAATATTTTAGTTGAATAACCGATGTTCGAGAATGATTTACCCCCTTATGGTGATAGACTAATGTGGTAACTAGTAGCATGTGTGGATGGTATGGTAGTCCGTGGAGGAAGTGTTTGACTCCGATTTTATTTATACAGAGTAAGATGTGTATTCTTAGTTCATTAGATATTGCGTATTAAACTTCTATCTCATGTAATGTTGTCATCAAGGTGTTGTTGAAAAAAATAATGTCTAGTGAAACCGTTTGGGGCTCTTTCAATTCACTAGCATAGTAGACTTGTCATTCATCTCATTTTCTTATTCAAAATACAAAATCAAAGTCTAGTGAAGCCGTGTGAGGCCTATTTCGATTCACTAGCAACTTGTTGTTCTTGTGTTGGTTTAATATATGTATAGCTGAATTTGTTTGCATGAGATTGAGTTGGTAAAGAGGTGATTCGTTCTTGTGTGTTAGTTTAGTAGAAGGTAGAGAAGGAGTTGTTAGTTAGGGTGATTTGTTGGTTGCTTGAAGTGTGAAAATGGCTATATTAACCAGTAAGTTGTAAGTATAGACTCATGGTTGTTTGTGGAATTTGAAGGTAGTCTAAATGTATGCTTGGGTAAGTACGCGTGATGTGAGAAGCCGTATAAGTAGATAGGATTGTATGGGGTTATAGTATAAGACTAATGTCGATCATGTCTATTATGTGACTTTACCCCTTGACCTTCTTTTCCTTGGTAGTTGTAAACAAGTACTACTTGTGAGAAGGTATGTAGTAGATTTTTGAGGTATAGTAGTAATGTCATAAAGGTGCTTTGGTCGTGGATAGTATCTAGATAAAATCAGGTATTTGGGGTAGAATGTCCCAATTTGATGGACTAGTAAATTATGTTGTATTCTTCATGGGTGGTATTTATGAATAAAACAAGTATGAGCTGATGCCTATGATGCCTTACAACATGTATTTATAGTACCTAAAAGTCCCTAAGTCAACAAGTGACAACAATGCAAGCTATACAATTATCAACTACAAGTTGAAAATCTGAAAATCCTGCACATGCATGCTGAAATTTCTGTACATGCATGCCAACCTTTGTGGACCTTTTAAAGCTGGAAAATCTGCACTTTCATACCAGCCCGTGTGAACTTCCTAAAGTCTAATAAATGTGCTGCCAGCCTATTTTGACCATCTAGAAGGTGCTGGAACGTTGGTAGCAATGCGGGGCATTTATCGAAGCCCCGCCAAGCTCGAAAACGTGCCCGAATAGTCCGAAACATGTCCAAAATGTGAGGAGTTTAATGGGTTGTGACGTTGAGAGTCACAATGTGGTTGTAAAAATAGTGAATTAAGATTAATGATGTATGTTTTGTAAGAATTATGTATAAGGTTGGGCTGTAAATCATGTTTAGCACTAGACATTAAGTTTGAACAATTGATGTCCATGAAGGTGGATGTGATGATTTCTTGGTTAATGATACTATTTTTATGGAAGTAATCTAATAGGATTGAATGGTATATGCAAGAGCCTAAGTTTATTTGATTCGTAGTGAAGTATGATGTTGCATATATAATGTAGAAGTATACCCAAAGTGATTTGAGGTTGCGGTATTTTCTAAGACTATTACACGTTTTGTGTGATGAGTGGTACCATTGAGTTGCTAGGTGGAGAAAGACTAGTTATATGGTATATGGTGTTCTAAATAGCCAAGTTAAGGAGTTTTGATTGATAGTGTTGAGCCTTTTTATATGATCTTGATTCTCATAGTAGAGAGATGTAAGTTTGGAGTCGCGATATTGGTAGGCGATGTCGGAAGTAGTATGATTCATTGAAGGCTTGGTGATATCCATGTGCTAGATTTTAAGTTTGAGTTTTTAAAGGTTGAACTAATAGAAATAAGAGTTAAAGCACTAGAGGGTGTGCACTCCAACTATGGGGATACACATGAAGACCCGAAGTTAGTAAGTGTGCAAGTATTATATGATGACTGTTGGGTCTATAGAATGATAAAGTGTATCTCAGAAGGTAGTATTAACAGTGGATTTTCCACTTTCAGGTGTAGTCATTCGGGTTAAGTGCCATGATATGCATGTATAGTAGTTTTCCAGACCCCAGAGTGCAGTGAGTGTACTTCAGTTTAGAGTCTAGTAATGGATCTCCCAAACTTAATATGATGGCTTAAAGCTAAGGGGGAGATGATAGAGTGAATAACCAAGTCAGGCTTTCAGATTCTAGTCGTGATGTTATGATGATATAGAACGCCAGAAAGTGAGGGTGAGGGTCAACCCATTCTTAGCTCAGTATTTTTTTCCAGTTATCCCAATATCTACTCATGCCTTACATTTCAGTGCAAAGATCAAAATTCATGTTGATGCTTATGATAGAGAATCATGTACTCTTTAAGTTCCAAAATGAGAAGTTTCAGTTCATTCAGTAGTCGGAATCCCATTCCATAAGTTATGAACTCCAAATTGAGGTTATGTAGCTCATGACTCATGTACTCACGCTTTATAGTATGCTTGTTTTAGATAAGGCCATAAGTGTGAAGTAAGATCTGGGGCCAAGTTTTGATATATGTAATGGTTAGTGGAAATTTATGTGTGTATGTTCTTGGGGTAGCGCGTGGAAGTTATATTAATAGTGGTTTATAGAATATGTGAAGTGTGTCTTCATGGGTGTTTGCCTTGAAGTTCATATGAGGTTATAAAGATTGGCTTGAATGGCATGTTGGGATTTTAGTGAAGGGACGCAATATGTGCTAATGAATCTATAGTAAGAGTTCAGAGTTAGTCATTAATGTGGGAAGGCATGATATGCTTAGGGAGTGAACTTTAAAAAGATATGGAAGATTGAATCATATGGTTTAGACTAGTATCATTGTATGACATGTTGTATTTTTGTGACTTGGAGTTAGGCTTGATCGCAGTGAAAGGATTTAAGATACTATAGACATTGTAGAAAGAGCTATCAATGCCCATATGAGAATTATAAGTTGAATGGAATGAATATGGTATTTAAGGGAAATAGTATAGTTAAGGGAGTATTAAAGAAGTGTTCTAAGCTTGAAAAATGAGAAGTTGCATTGTCCAAGATCTTTTGCTCCACAATGCTACTAGAATTTCTTTAGACAAAGTGTTGAAGAGATACTCCCGTTGAATATAAGTTTTTGGTGTATTTCAATTTAGCAGTCAGGCAGACAAGTTACGGTGGTTTTACACCTTTTCACCCAATCCTGCTATTCGAAGTCTCATGTGTATGACCATCCCAAGGGATAATATATTTTATCCTAAGTTGCGAATTTAGTTCAGTCAAAGCATCATGTTTCAGATTCAGCTATTTAGTCGTGACTCAGTTCATAAGTGTTCAGTGCATAATCTCAAATACTTCCAAGTATTTTAGCGTAGTTAGTATAATACCCTGGTACGATCTAAGTCTTGATGCCTCATGATTCGTAATTGCATAAGTTATCATTTCTCAATTTAATATGTATGATTGGATCATGAACACTTCAAGGGAATCCTAAACTCTTAGCATGAATCAGCTTCTTGAAGCAAGTAAGGGTAAGTCAACTCAGAATTCAGTTTCGTGATAGAAGTTTAAATGTTTCAGATCAGTTATATACTTTCTTAGAAGACACATCACGTCAGCTTCATTTTATACCTTTGAGCTTCAACATTTCCAATCCATCATTCGGGGATGAATGATCCCAAGGGGGAGATAATGTAACACCCCGTAAAAGTCGTGCATGGATTACCCTTTAATAGAATGCTCTTAGACTTAAAAACTTGAAATTTTTTCTAAGTGTAATGAGGACTTAGAGTCATTTTAGCTGGTAATCTTCGGGATACAACTTTTCAACCTTTATGACCTCCGTTTTTAGCTTTTCAAGTTGCGTTATGATCGTACAAGCTCATAGTACATCTCGGATAAGTTTTGGAATTTTTTGGAACGCATAAGGCTGCGTTTGGATTTCAAAACAGTAGCAAAATGCATAGCCTATTGCCCAGTTTTCAGCATTTTAGGGTCAACTTCAAACAATCATAAATCTTTGAATATAATGAACTGGGAGAGCTAATACCTATTAAATGAAAGATATTTGAGTTTTCATTCCAATGCAACTAGTTTCATCCAAATCCAACATCTGAGTAAGGAGTTATACCCGTTTTACTTCAGCCTGTCAGTTTGTCAACTGAGGGACAGTTTCGACTTTGTTTGTTTTCTTAGGAGCATTTTAGTCATTTCACCTCACCCAAATTTTGTTATAATACCAGATTTAGCCCCCAATTCATCAAAATATAATCCTTTTCTCAAATTTTCTCTCAAGAACACCCCTTAGGGTTTCAAACAAAAATTCCAAATAACTTCAAGATTCAACCGTGGGTTTTGGAAGATAATTAGAGATTTGGAATCCCCACATCGTAGGCTTCAAGGATCATCCATCAATTTCTTAAATAGAGGTACGCGGGGTTGTCTTAAAATCTCATGGGAATAGAAATCATGTTTTAAGAATGGAGTTTTTGAATTCATATACATACTTATGTTTTAGAAGCTTTAATGATATTGTTTTGGCCTTTTGGCTTTTCCCCAAAGTGATTTGAAAATTATATGTATATGTATGTTTGTTTTTAAGTCTTGAAATATGAATTGAGAGCATGATATATTATGAAATTCCTCTCTTGATGAAATTTTTCCATGTTTCCCATGATATGAATTATTTTAAAATACATCTTGAAAATTATGTTATGAAAAGTCTGAAATAGTGATTTTGATTATGATTTTTGCTTTCAAAAGAGAGAGGATTGTTTATATTGTAAATGTTCAATATACATATAATGAAAGAGTGCATAATTTTTCCAAAAGCACATGACCACCATATGTTTGATGAAAGTTTTTGCATGGTTTTGACTTGAGTTTCGGAACATGAAATCTTTTATGCAAATTACATGTTTGGGTGGTCTGAAACTACACTTTTAGGAAAGATCATGCTTAATGCATTATGGATCAGAAATAGAACTTACAAGTCTTGGTATGACGATACCAAATCAGACAAATGCCATAACAGACACAGACTAGTTCAGAAATCAGATTTTATCAGACTTTCATGATGAAGAAATTTCAGAATTATACATGTTCAGAAAAGGTTAAAAATTGGGCATAAAGAGATGTTAGGTGGTCCCCGAAGAAGGCGTGAGTTCAGTAAACTCATTGCCCAAAACCATGATTTGCCGATCTGGGTATATTATTATACGCTGGCTTAAGTGCCGTGTGGAGTATCAGACTCAAACACTCTAACCCTTGCGACACACTTAGGTTGGGGGCTTCCCCGCCGAGTCAATGCAAGATTTCATATAACCCGTGGAATATCAGACTTGTAGGGGAGTGCCACCTAACTCAGAAGTAATACAAAGATCAGAAATTGTTTTGACAAGAATGTCTTATGATTTTTAAATGATGCCCATGTGTTTTCAGAAGCTATTTTATACGTGATATGTTGATGAAAATTGATCTCATCTATTATATATATGTTCAAATACTTTATTTTGGATTGCTTCGCATGCCAGTATATTTGTGCTGACCCCCCCTCTTTCCAGGTTTTGAGACACAGTCTAGGGGTCCAGATAAATAGTAGATATTTCAGATCGCAGAGCAGATTGTGCAGGGGTGAGCCTTCTATATTCCAGAAGGCCTGTTTACTTTTAGATATTTATCTTTAGTTATGTTTTGGTCTACTAGGGGCCTTATCCCAGTTTTCAGATAGTTTTGTTTAGTTCATAGTAGAGATTTCACAGACTGAGTCAGACATTATTATTATCCAGATATATTTTGGATTTTAATTTTTCAATAGTATGATCACATTCAGATTGACCATGTTTCCGTATTAGATTTCTATTTCCACATTATCTTTTATTATATGAATGTTGTGCATGATTACCAGATAGACAGAGGGTGTCCTAGGACTTCATGGTTTGGGAATGCTCGTCACGGCCAGGGCCCCAGTTCGGGTCATGACACATCTATTGCAACAGACGGAGCACCTGTTAGAAGAAATCAAACCAGTAGCAAGGTTGACTTGATTTCTTCCGATGGATGACCCATCTGTTGTAATATGTCAGTCACCTATTTCAATAGATTAGTCATCCATTGCAACAGATGGGTCATTCATTGCAACTGAGTGAGAATCTATTGTAATAGATGGGTCATCTATTGGAATGCTTGTTGTAAAGTGTTGTATTTATTAAATTTTGTGTTACCCTTTTTTAAAACTATACAGACATCAATTGTAATGTTCTTTTTTCTTTTATTTTATTTGTAGATAAAACATGTCTCCCAAAATAAAAGAAAGTGAAAGTGGATCAACTTTTGCCTGACCAACATAAAAGGCTAGAGTAAAGATGGGTTCGGGGGAATAAACTCCTTGTAAATGGAACCACTTCATATGTGGGAGGTATGTATTACTGGTAATGTTATCGTGAAAATACACATAGAGTACACTGATTTTGTGAATGCATTTTTTTATTGATTAGACATTAATCATTCAAACAAGATATTGCATTTTATAGTTAAGATTAATAAGTTCGAACTGATAAGGTTGAAGGGCCAAGTAGGTGATGTCAATAACCTGTTACGGTTTAATGATGGTTTTGCTAATGTTTATGTGTCAAGTTTAGAGAAGGGATCAAGTTTTTGGTGGCAGTGTAAAATTTCAATAGTGATTGGACTTATTTTAAGGGATTAATAGACTTTTGAAAGGACTTCGAAGCCTCACACTGCTGTAAACAAGAATAGAAATCAGTATAGTTATTGCCCTGGTCCAAATTTATATGGCTGGGTTGCTCAGGGTGATGATTATATAATAGACGGTGCTCTAGAAAATATCTACTAGGGAAAGAGGAGGCGCTGAAGACTATATATCAATTTATGCCTTATTAAAGAAGAAATGAAGGGTAGAAAAAAACGTGCAGCGAATCTAGCCGGTGAAATTGACATAAAAAATAAGAAAACTAAATGAGCTAAAAAATAAAAATGTGTAAAAAAATAAAAATCCATCACTCATTGTTGAAAAGAAAAATGGTGAAGTGGATTGAAGCTGTGCACTTTGCTAGGTAACTGCGAATAGTTAGTGTGGTCTAAATAATCACCTCAAAAGTAAGGAACAGAACTCAAAGAAAGCAGCTTTACGATAAACGAGGGTTGGAAAGATAGACAGTCAGGAGTGAATCATAAACCAGACTCCTGAAATAAAAATAAGGGATCAAGTTAAGGGGCCAATTTCTTAAGTTAAATTTGCATCCTAGGTCTTCTGGTTGTGGTTCTAGTCAGGTCAAAGGTAGTGGAAACAAAAAGGCATGTGATTTCTGCGCAACTTCAGACCTCTTTGTTTACACTCCTATTGACCTGATCAGAACCACAAATAGAAGGCATGGGATGCAAGGTAGACTTCATAAATTGATGCCTTGACTTCCCTTATTTTTACTTTAGAAGTTCTTGGTTTAAGTTTCATTCCTGACTGTACATTTTTCCAATCCTCGATGCTCGTAAAGATGCTTCCTTGGAGTTCTGTTCCTTTCTATGGAGGTTACTATTCAAGCCATGATAAATAGTCACAGTTACCTAGCAAAGCGTCCATCTCCAGTCTACTTTGTCATTTTTCTTTTCAACAATAACTAACAAATTTTATTTTTTTGATACACTTTCATATTTGCAACTCATTTAATTTTTTCATCTTTCAAGTCAATTTTATTGGCCAGATTAGCTAGAAGTTCCTTGCTTGCTACCTTGTGTTCCTTCTTTAACAAGGTCTGAGATGATATAGTCTTAAACAGCTCTCCTTTCTCATGCAAGTATTCTCCTATGGCATGTTCTACTATATAATCATCTCCCAGAGGAACCCATCCATATAAATTTGAAGCAAGGAAATTTCTATTCACTTTCCATTCTTGATTGCTGTACTAGGAGGCTTTGAAGGCCTTCTTAAAGTCCATTGCACCATTAAAATCAGTCTAATCACTATTGAATCTCTACACTTCCATCAAATATTGATCATTTCTAAAAAATTGACACATAAACATGGGCAAAACTATCATTAAATTATAACAGGGTATCAACACCACCTTCTTGGAACCCTTTGGCCTTATCAGTTTGCACCTATTAAACTTAATTGTAAAATATAGGATCTTTTTTACAGGATCAATGCCTAATCAGTAAAAAACTGCATTCAGAAAATCATTGTACTTTATGTGTGTTGTCACGATAACCAGATCTGAAAAGTGTATTTTGAATAATCGAAAAGTCACCAGTTAGAATTAATTAAGAGATATAATTATTAAAACAGAGGTGAAAAATCATAACTTTTTGTCTATCACATTCAAAACAACTAATGAATTAAATCACCTATCTATTGAAATGGATGAATCAGCTGTTAGAAAAAATCAAAACATCACTTCGAACAGATGGTCCATCTCTCACAAAAGATAACCCATCTGTTGCAACAGATGGCTCATCTGTTGCATAGATGGATCATTTGATTCAACATATGATTAATTTATTATGACAGATGAGTTATCTATTGCAATAGACAAACAATCTGTTGCAACAACTCAAAAAAATGGTTATTATTAAAAGAAACAGTTATTGAAAAGGTAAAAAGTCTTCAATTATTTAATTAAGAAAAATGGTTATTTAATTTTAAGAACTAATTAATATTAAAAAGCTGAAAAGTCATGACTTATCACAATAATTAAAAAGTCACTACTTTGATTTAATTAAGTCATGACTTTTCACATTAATAAAAAAGTCAACAATTTAATTTAATTAAGACATGTAATTAATAAAATGGAGGATAACAGTCATGACTTTTTGCCTAACACATTCAAATTCAATTCTCTATAAATAGGCCCTTTCCTTACTCGTTCATTTTAGTCCACTTTATTTACTTCTTGCATCCTGTGTTTGCTATTACATCTTCAACTAGTTCTCTTCAAAGAGCAAATTATTTTTTGTTGAGTTAAGTATATATTTTTAAATCTACCAGTTCATATTATACGTTGTATTACATTCAGACTCTTTTCTTTTCTTTAATATTATAAGGTTTTTTGTTAATGCATGAGTTTTCTATATATGGCTGATCTGATTTGGAATGTGGCAATTCTGTGCGACATCGTGCGGGAACTTCAAAGGCAGGTTAATGAACTCTTGTGGGAGATGGGCACCATGAGAGAAAGGATGGTGCGTGAGATTCAAAGGCTAAAGAGGGCCCTGCTATTACAGATCTACCTAAACATAATGTATTTTATTTTGTTTAATTAAAAAATCTATGGTTGATTGAGTTTGACTTTATTTCTTATTTATTTTTCATAATGTCAATTTCTTCTTCTAAACATGTCGAGGGTTTGAGGTAAGGATTGAGCGTTTGACACAATTTATAATCTACTAGCAATAGCAAGTGTTTTGAGTTTTTATAACTTTGAGTTTTTACAATAGATGGACCATCTGTTGAAACAGATAGGTCATCTGTTGGAAAAATACAAACCAGTGGTAAGAAATGTATTGTGTTATTTCTACAGATGACCCATCTATTGCAACAGATTGGTGATTTATTGGATGAACACAATCCAATTTAATTGTCTGTATTGTGTTCTTAAAAAATATCTGTTGCAATAGATGGTGCATTAGTTGGAAGAGCACACTACAGTTAAAAATAATAACATTTAAATTTACAACATTGAGTTAAAAATATTAAAGTCCATAACAAACAAACAACAATACAAGTTTTACTATTAAAATGTCATGGTGGATTATGATCCAGCATGTAGGTCTTTTATAGCCAACATTCTTACATATGGAGCACTTATTTTTTCTTGATGGAAATAATTCTCTGACTCCATGCCTCCTCGTATATTTCCTTCTTTCCAGTTTGATAGTGCTTAGGTCAATATATAGAGGAGGTATTAATCTCTCCAAAAGCTCTACAGGAACAACCCAAGATTTTTTAGGAGGCACCGAATTGATATTCTCACTATATGCCATTATATATTTTTCCACCAAATAATATGGAGATAAGTACTCATAAATTTGAACTCCATATTATGCACTATATTGGGCTTGAAGCGCTGCCATAGCATGTGCACAAGGTATTTTGTCCAAGTCAAAAACTCTAAATGTATAAGATGTTGTTTGAAGATTAACCGTGGGAACATCACCATGACCGTCGATACAGAACTTGTAATATGCTATTTGATGAGAAAATAACCTATTACCTAAACTGATATTTGTTGATATTGTTTTTTTGCTTTTAGAACAAATCTGTTTCCTACATTCGGAAACAACATACACCTTTCATTAAATAATTTGGCATACTTCTTATTTGTTTCATAGAATAGCGCCAGGATGGGAAGTTCTCTTTCAACGCCAGCCAATGAATTCACTGATTCAACTATGTTTGACGTCATAATATTATACCTATACAAAAGAATCACTTAGTATGACATAATATAGTATTAAAAACTTGTAACTCAAACAAGACATTAAATTTATAATAATGTACCTATTTACAAGAAAAAATGTCCGGCTCCATCTCTTGAAATTGACACGTTCGAGATGTTGTGCTGTCTTGGGTGACATATCCCTTATTTGATTGAAATAGTAAAAAAACTCAGCTACAACATATGCTTTAACTGCTCAATAAAAAAGAAACACGACCTTTTTGTTGTGAAAGTTGTTTCAAATATTATCTCCTAGATGCCTCATTCAACAACCAAAGTGAGCTGAAGTGTAGAAAACTAAACCCATCTTTGGGATAATTGGATACTGATCCAAAATAAAATACAACTCTTTGGTATCTTCGATGCAGCTTCATATTTGTTCAAAAAAACATCTATATGCGGCACCAGATCCTTGTTTGGTACACAAAAAATAATAGGAAAGATATGACTCTCCGCATTCTGTGCCACCCCTACTTGCAAAACTCCTCCATACTTGCTCCTCAAGAAAGTCCTATCAATGGCTATGGCTTTTCTCAACCGTTGAAAACCAAGAATACAAGCAATATAGGATACAAAAAAGGTAATTGAACCTTCTATTTTCATCAACATGCAATGTCGTCTTACTTCTAGGATTTGTGGACTCTAGCATATAACGGTAGGCATCGAGGACTACATACCCATGCTCATGTGTCCCCCTAACCAAGTCCCTAGAAATACTCATGGTCGTATATATCTTCCAATAAATGACCATGAGACCTAATTCTGTAAGGAGTTGATTGATCATATCACTTGTAGAAGGGCCTTTCCAATTGGGATATCTATTTTAAAAATATTGACCGAGGACCTTTGCCGTGGCGTGAGGATTATGACTCGTAATGTGCTCTAAACCACGTGTGTGGTACTTTTCATTAATATTAATGATGAATCTGTCAGAACTTAAGTATTTCATAGCCCTCAACCACCACATGTAGTTTAGATTAGCATATCTAAAAGAAAAGACTTTGCTCAAATTAATCACCTTCTTTGGTTTGAAATCATTTTTCAAGCAAGCAATAAACAAAGAAGTAGATAGTTTTATCTTATTCTTGAATAAAATTCCCTTATAAAAACTAGTCTCTTCATCTTGACGATTGCCCGACTGTGTTGATTGAGCAAAACTATCCACCAAATTGCTCACAATAATGGACATCGGTGTTTGTTCATCATCTAAAATATTCATGTCCAAATCATCCAACTTATCATCAAATATGTCTTGTTATTGTTCTACTTCTACATACTGGTTCTCATTCTCTCTCGGGTTTTCAATCACGTACACCCTTAACACATGCCTAGCTGAATTACTCAGATAAGCATACAATCGAAGATGATCAGTTATCTTGAAAGGTAGTACCCTCTGATTTTCAAAGGAGCTGTGCATTTAGCTGATGATGAGTTCTTCCTGTAGAAAATTTAGTCCATGATAGCGGATGATTCATTTCACAAAATCATCATATGAAATATCACTTTGGACTGTCATAGCTATCGTCTCTAGCATTTCACCCTTCTTTCATCGCCATACATATTGATTGCTCTTCTCGATCCATTCACCATGACAATCCACCCCTATTATTATTGATTCCTCAGTTAGTGGTACCTAAATAGAGATATTTGTTAAAAAAGTTAATAATGACATTATAATAAAATTAATAGTGATTTTATAGTACTATAACATGAACCCCAATAGATGAGTAATCTACTGCAACAGGTGAATAATATGTTGCAACATGTTAGTGGTCTGTTTCAACAGATGACTCACCTATTGGGATTCATGTTACAGTATTATAGAACCTGAAGCTAATTCTAAGAGATGAACCATCTGTTCGAATAGGTGACCATTTGTTGCAACAGATGACGCACCTGTTTGGATAGATGTTGCAGTACTAAAGAACCTTTGAAGTCGATTCTAATAAATGAGTGATATGTTGCAATAGATAACTAATTTATTGCAACAGATGATTCACCTGTTGCAATAGATGACTCATGTTTACTAGTTTTGTAATATGAATACCAATAAGTGAGTCATCTGTTGCAATAGATAACTCACTTGTTGCAACAGATGACGCGTTTATTAGAAACAACTTCAGCATCTCTTGCAACAAGTAAGTAATCTGTTTCAACAACTGACTCCTCTTTTGCAAAAGATGACCCATTTGTTTGATTCATATTACAACACTATAGAATCATAAACATGAATCCAACATATGAGTCTTCCATTGCAAAAGATGACTCTTATGTTGGATTTATGTTTGGGTTTTATCCGTTGTTGAAAAAAATTGAAGTAGCAGTGTACCCAAACAAAAAATTCAACTAAAAATCATAATTTTACTTACCAAAGTCACCTATGAAGTAATTTCAAAGTGATATACAAAACAAAATTTGACCTACAAAATTCGTCAAGTAGCAACAGTAGTAGTAACAACAACAACAATGGTCAATAAGAAGAAGATGATGATGATAATTAAGAAGAATATGATCATAATGAAGCAGGAGATGATGAATAAAACAACTGTAATAATGAACAATAAAAATCACGAAGAGAGAGAAAAAATAATGAATGAGAAGAGAGAGAAATACACATTTTCTCCCCTCCGTTTTCTGTTATATTAGGTTTTATATTTGGATCAAAGTGTAATTTAAAAAATTTGTGGACTATTCTCAAATTTCTTGAACTTTTTAAATCTATAACAAAATAATTGTCACCTACACTCAATTATTAAAACTTGATTCATCCACACCTTATGTTAAAACTTTTTATCACTTTTAACTAAATTGACAATGTATCTCCATATAAAGGTATTTTAGAGCACTCCCCACTGAAGGATACAAATAACTACAACCTTTCATAATATATCTCAAAGGTTTCCATTAAAATAGAAATGGGACTTGATTGATTGAAATCTCTTTGGCAAAGTTGGGAAGTTTCAGTCATGAAAATTTTAAGTAGGCATTTGGCCATGTAATTATTGGAGTCTAAACTGAAAGTTTCAATTTGAAACCCACGTCAATTTATGACATTTGAATAAAATTTTCTAACTTCAATTTTAAGTCATGATTCAAATGCCAAATTCTCCTAAAATTAGGATTTCAATTTTAGGTTTGTGATTTCAAACTTTTTGTTGTTATATAAATTTATAACACGACATAAGTTTATATTTTATATATAAAAAAGACTCAAAATATTATATTTTATAGAAAAAAAAACTCCACACGAAGATATTGTTTGTATTCTATATGAGAGATATATATTAAAGAATAGCTATTTATTACTGTTATTGGTACCTTATTATGAATTATAATTTGTTCATTTGAAAAGATCATACAAAAATTGAATTTTTTTTTGTTCTCAGAAATTATGGGATTTTCATAGGACAAAGGCACCATTTTAATTTGGAGTTCAGACTCTTTTTATTTTTTTTTTTACAATTTCAAAATCTAATGGAGGCATATCTGTTCAAAATAGCTTTGCCCTAGAGGACCCGTGCACACTACTCGACAGTCAATTCCCTAAAATCTGATGTTTGAGTGCGACTCGACATCCAGCAATCCAATTCTAAAACTGCATGCATCCTATATATTTTAAAACTGAAAACAAGTTTGACTCTATAAAATGTATTTGTACAAAATTAAATGTTTATTATAATTAATTTTTTATGAAAAGCACCAGACGATAAACTAATTTTATGTTTTTTTTTTTAAAAATACTTTCTCCGTTTTATTTTATGTGGCATCTTTAACTTGGCACGATGTTTGAAACAAACAAAACAATATTTTTGAAACTAGTGGTCTAAAATAATTCTTAAATATTTGTATAGTTGTAATTCGTTTTATTAAGGGTAAAAAGAGAATATTAATTTTTTTTTTTCAAATTATAGAATTTTTTTTAAGATGGACTAAAAAAAATATGTCACATAAAATGATACACAAGAAGTAGTGGAAAAAAGTGACAAAAGAGTTTTAAAATAAGATGTAGGTGACTCAAGTTTTAATAATTGAGTGTAGACAACCATTACTTTATTATGGATTAAGAAAGTTGAAAAAGTTTGAGAATAATCCACAAGTTTTTTAATTTACACTTTGATCCAAATGTATAACGTAATATAACAGAAAATAGAGGGAAAATACGTGTTTCTCTCTCTTCTCATTTATTATTGTTTTTCTCTCTCCTCGTGATTTTTGTTATTCATTGTTGCAGCTACTTTATGCATCATCTTCTACTTCATTATCATCATCTTTTTCTTCTTAATTATCATCTTCTTCTGGTTGATCATTGTTGTTGTTGTTATCGCTACTGCTGCCACTTGACCAATTTTTTAGGCCAAATTTTATTTTGTACATCACTTTAACATTACTTCATAGGTGACTTTGGTAAGTAAAATTATGATTTTAGTTGAATTTGTCATTTGGGTACACTGCTACTGCTGTTTTTCCAACAATGGATAGAACTTGAACATGAATCCAACATAAGAGTCAGTTGTTAAAACGGAAGACTCATATGTTGGATTCATATTTATGGTTCTATAGTGCTGCAACATAAATCAAACAGATGGGTCATTTATTGTAATAGACGTGTTATCTGTTGCAATAAATGAGTCATCCATTGAAACAGATTACTAACCTAGTGCAACAGATCCTGAAGTTGTTTCCAACAGATGCATCGTCTATTGCAATAGGTGAGTTATCTATTGCAACAGATAACTCACCTATTGGTATTCGTGTTGCAGAACTAGTGAACATGAGTCAACAGTTGCAATAGGTGAGTCATCTATTGCAACAGGTTAGTTATCTGTTACAATATGTCACTCATTTATTGGAATCAGCTTTAAAAGTTCTTTAGTACTGTAAAATCTATCCCAACAGGTGCATCACCTTTTGCAACAGATGATTCACCTTTTCTAATAGATGACTCATCTATTAGAATCAGCTTCTGGTTCTATAGTACCGTAACATGAATCTCAACAAGTGAGTCATCTGTTATAACAAATCCTTGACCTGTTGTAACATATTATTCATCTGTTACAACAGATTACTCATCTGTTAGGATTCATGTTATGGTAGTATAAAATCAATTTTAATTTTATTTTGATGTCATTATTAACATTTTTAACAAATGTCTTTATTAAGGTACCACTAATTGAGGGACCAATAACAATAGGGGTGGATTGTCATAATAAATGGATCAAGAAGAGCAATCGATTGTATGACAGTGAAAGGAGGGTGAAATGCTAGATATAATAGCTATGATAGTCCAAAGTGATGTTTCGTATGATGATTTTGTGAAATTAATCATTAGCTATTATGGACTGAATTGTCTATCGAAAGAACTCGTCATTACCTACATGCACAGCTCCTTTGAAAATCAAAGGGTAATACTTACAAGATAATCGATCAGATTTCGTTGCGTGCTTATCTAAATAATTTAGCTAGGCCTATGTTAAGGGTGTACATGGTTAAAAAATTGAGATAGATTGAGAATGTAACACCCCGAGAGTACACCTTGGATGCCACACGGTGCTTGGAACCACAAGTGATCCCAAGCTAATCCATGAATTGGCATACTGTTAAGCAACTGAATTATAGTAAAATAAATAAAAAGTTCTACTATGTGAATACATAATCATGGCATAATTTGAATAAATATATTACTGATAAAGTTTACAATCTGATAATATTGAAGGAAGAAACTTAAATCTACATGACTAACTCTCACTTACATTTATGAAGCCTCTGCTATACTGACTATAGAAGTTGGGACATGCCTCCAACTACCACTAATCAATATATATGAAAATAAATGAACTATACATGAACTAAAACTGTCTGGAGTTCAAAAAATATGAGAACTCATCACTTGCTGGTGGGAATTTGCAACTGTCTGATCGTGATATGCGAGCTACAAATAGTACCTACATTATGAAATAATGGAGCCACACAGATGTATATGTGGATCAGTACTTCTAGAATATACTGAGTATGCAAGGGTGAATGCAATAAGTAAAACTAATTTCATACATAATCTTAAAACATGCATGCTAAGTGTAAGTAGACTCACCAATAGGATGGAATAAACTGAAAGCTGAAAACATCTTAAAGCATGAGTGACAATCATACTCTGATAAGTTGGTTAATCTCTACCCTTAGTTTTTGTAAAACTTTACTTTAATGATATAAGTGGAGCTGAAGCTGGGATACATTAAAATGTGAATACTGTATGAATACTGTGTCTGAAACAACGTAAAAAAAATTGACATCACATCAGGCATCTGAATATATAATTATACTAAGCATGAATACCTAAATATTCTGGACCAAACGTAATATATGCTAAGTTTATCTAATTAACTGAATGACTGATAGCTGAATACTGGTCATGTAAGAGTGGACTGTACTTAGTCTGATAACTAGACTAAAACTGTGGAATACTATGCATATTACATAAGGAATAACTGAACAACATGAGATGACCAAACATGAATACATGAAATTGTATTATCTGAGAATGCAAGACCATGTATATAACGTAATTCTGAAATAGTCTGTAAGCTGAATACTGAAATACTAATAACTGAATATCTGATAACTGTATGCTATGGTCAAGCA
>NW_025872791.1:0-14186 GCF_002878395.1 Capsicum annuum
TGAAATTAAACCGTTATAGTAGGAAACTAGTAAAGAGGGTAAAGTCACAAATCCAAAAATACATCTTACTTACCTCCAAACCTGTAATTGCAACACCCCGATTCGCTGAACCAAAATGCTACACAGTGCTCATGACCCCAAGGGACTATAAGCTAACCCATGACTGATATCTATACTTATATACTGGAAATCATGATATAATAATGTGGAATACATAGAACTGTAAGGCCATAAGGTTCAACTGAATACAATCATGTAGGTGAAAATATCCAAAATAACTTAATCTGAACATAAATCTGAAAGCCTCTAAACTATCTAAATACGGAGATGAAGGAAAATGTCTCCAACTAACTCCGTAAACCTAAACTGAAGAAATAAATAAATGAATCAAATTATATTTTCCTCGAATCAATAAGGACTTACTGTGTCTCTGCGACTGGAATGCTACCGCTACTGCTGGGCTAGAGCTCGTGTCTCAGAACCTATGGTGTAACATGAAAAGAAAGAACCATTGTCCAAATACGTCAGTACAGCTGGAGTACTGAGTATATGAGGAAGGTAGGCTGAACATAAAAGGTTTCATGCCTGAACAACACTGACTGAGTAATATGAACATGGGAGTAAAAATACACATATATAGAAACTAGGACCATGAATACGTGATAACATGACCTGTAAGCTAATACATGGTTTACTAATAACTGTCATGACTGATACTGAAACTGATAACATGGATGACTGTATCTGACAGTCCTGTATATACTGAAATCTGATGAATGCCCTAAGTTTTTTTACTGAGACTGATACTGAAACTGTTGGAAGTAGTGTTTAACTGACATGCCCCATGTTTACCATTATGGCTAAGCTGGGGTCCAATCTCTGCCCCAACAAGAGGGGTGTCAGTACCGTGCCATGGTTAAGGATTGCCTGTGATTGACCCTTATCTAGCGGGTACTCATTGAGAACGGTGGAAACCCTAAACTGATAGGTTAATCCACCTCATCAAGCCTAATCTGGTGGGTTAAGATGTCTCAACCTACACTGGCTACATAGTTCTGGAACACAAGAATGACTACTAAGAATCACACCCTGAACTGGAGGGTGAGTTCCCATCCTTGGGTTTACTCGGTGCTAACCTCTACTCCAATCTGGAGGGATTGGACATGAATAACAGACTATGCATGACTTAATCTTACTAAATTCTGTTGACTGGCAGAATGTTACTGATATCTGACAACTGACTAAGAATATGAGGTTTTACTGAGTCACATGACTAACTAAAGTCTATGGAATTATAGCTTGAGTTCTGATATCGTGAAACATGACATGGATCTAGGGACACAGCTATAGTTTTCAGGTACAAATACCCCCAGGACTCGATAGAAGGAAACTGACACACATGACTGACTTGATCATAATAGTATAGTCCATAATTTATAATATCATAAGTAGGGATATCATACTAAGCATGGTTTTCAACAATGTATTGCATGGAAAGGATTTCATATCACATGGAAGTTCTTGCCCAATCTTAATATCAAGTTCATTGGATAATCATATTGACAACACATACCAATAGCATGGAAGATCATGTGGATTGCATGGTTATCATGCATATTGTTCATAAGTAGGATTTGCAAGTAAACATAGCATAATCTCGTAAGAATAGTTCATGAGTATTCCAACAACATTTACAAGGCACATTATCAACATAGAAGTCATTGGAACGTAAGTGCATATCATGAATCCTTCACTTATTCACAATTTAGCTATATTGCATGATTTCCAGTTTCTTAGGCCTTTTATCAAACACCTTACATGCACATCTTAAGCATAGGTGAAATCATCAAATTATACATTATGAACAACCAAATTTACATGTTTCCAACTCATATGATATAATGAAATTCAGAAAAAAACATATAAAGATTCCATCTTGGGAATCACCCAATATCAACAACATGATCATCAACACCCAACAATATAGAAATCTTACTTTATAATGAAAAAGAGGGTTTTTTAGCTTTATGTATGAAAAGGATCCATAAATCAACTCACGCGTACCTTAGATGGAAAGATTCATGATGATTGACGGAGGAATTTCCTTGAAATTGGATCTTCAAGCATAGTTATGCAACCCTAGTTGTTTTTCTCTTTTAGTGCTCTTGGATGATGAGATTTCAGATGATAATAGGTTTGTAATATGTTTAGAAGCTATATATTGTGTAGGGTTAAGTTTAGGGACATGTAAGAAGAGTTAAAAGACTTAATTACCCTTACGATAACTCAAAACGGAGTGTTTTTGACACCTGGAACTGACTTAGGTGGTGCCCAAGTGATTGCCTAAGCTAGGTTAGGAGGCGCCTAATCAATCGCCTATGCTTGGGTTGGGCGGTGCATAACCAATCCCCTATGCTTACTGTCTCTCACGAAAATGGGCATACCTTTTCACTCGGGTATTCGATTAAGGCAAAATAGGTATAGTTTGAAAGCTAATTTGATTCTCTACAATTTGGTGGGTCTAAATCAGCCAAAATACCACATTAAAATTGAGTTATACTCGTTCAAATATGACCTTTCCAAAATCGAACACTAAAACTTGATAGATTCAAAAACTCTTAGGTTGTATTACCTTAGGTGACTCATATGAACATACTTAATGCATCATAAGCTATCCTATCACTAGGATATTCATTGTAAGTCATGTAATCATGTATGAAACTCAAGATAGGATATTTCATACATAGGAATACTTATTCACTTCCTAGCTTAGAAACATGCGGGGTATTACAATATCTCCCCCTTGGGAACATTTGTCCTCTAATGAGAATTTACTGAGAAGGGATACAAGACAATAGATCCTACACTGAACATGAAGAAATGAAACTTGATCTCATGACTAACATGCTAAACATACTGAACTCGTGCATATCTGATGCACGGACAACTGACACATAAATGCATAATTGAGTATGAAACGGTTTAATAGGTTCCAAGTTTATATTGGAAACATGAACGGGAACTGAATAAGATTAAGGAGAACTGTTACCTAGAGCTTGATCTGAATTAGCAGGGAAGAGGTGAGGATACTTGGTACGCATATCTACTTCTACTTCCCAAGTAGCTTCCTCATAATACTAATTTCACCAAAGAACCTTGACTAGAGGGACTTCTTTGTTCCTCAATCTACAAGTCTGATAATCTAAGATTTCGACAGGAATCTCGTCATAGGAGACTCTTTTCTAAATGTCAATGCTCTAAATAGGGACAACAACTACTGGGTCACCTATGCACTTCTTTAGAAAAGAGACATGGAAGAGTGGAAGGACTGAGGCTAGATCTGAAGGCAACTCAAGCTCATAAGCTACCTTGCTGAAGTGATAAAGAATTCTGAAGGGACCAACATATCGGGGACTGAGTTTTCCTTTCTTGATGAACCTCTTCACTCCCTTCATGGGAGAGATCTAAAGATAGACATAGTCATTGACCTTAAACTTAAGATCCTTTCTACGAACATTTGCATAGGACTTCTGTCGTCTCTGAGCAGCCCGACATGTCTCTCTGATAGACTGAACTCTCTCTAAGGCGTCGAATACTAAGTCAGGACCTATGATTGCGGCCTCACTAACTTCGAACCAACCAATGAGAGATCAATATCTCCTACCATAGAGAGCTTCGAATGGAGCCATCTGAATACTAGAATGATAGCTATTGTTATATGCAAACTCAATCAAAGGCAAGTAGTCGTCCCAACTTACCTTGAAGTCATTCGCATACGCCCTTAGCATTTCTTTAAGAGTTTGAATGGTCCTCTTTGTTTGACCATCTGTCTGAGGAAGAAATGCTATTCTGAGATGGACTTGGGTACCGAGACCCTTTTGGAATACTTTCCAAAAGTAAGATGTGAACTAGGTAACTCTGTCTGAGATGATAGATAGTAGAACACCGTATAACATGACTAACTCCCTGATATAGAGTTTGGCATTATCCTCGACAAAATAGAAAGTACGAACAGGAAGGAAATGAGCTGACTTGGTCATTCTATCAATAATGACCCAGACTGAATCACGCTGATGACGAGTTCTAGGCAAAACCATCACAAAGTCTATGTTCACTTCTTCCAACTTCCAAGTAGGAATGGTGAACTCTTGCATGGAACCACTAGGTTTTTCATGCTCTATCTTAACCTGCTGACATGTATAGCACTTAGCCACAAACTCTGCAACATCTCTCTTCATCCCACTCCACCAATAGATCTTCCGCATGTCGTGGTACATCTTAGTGGCCCCTGGATGAATAGATTATCGCGTACCATGTGCTTCTGCAAGAATTCACTACCTTAATTCATCTACTCCTGGAACACATAGATGACCCTGACAACGAAGAACACCATTTCCCCCTTGGGAGAAACCCTCGACTTTCTAATTCTGACTTGATACTTTGAGCTTGACATGGCTAGGATCCTTGTCTTATTTCTCTTTCACCTCAGAAAATAGAGATGACTCAAAACTACGATGAATACATACACCACCCTCTGAAGAATCAACTAAGCGAACGCCTCGTATGGTAAGCTGATGGATCTGCTGAGCCATCTTTTTTTTACTATCCTCAATGTGAGAAATACTACCCATGGAGAGTCAACTTAGAGCATCGGCCACAACATTGGCCTTGCTCGGATGATAAAGAGCACTCATGTCGTAATCCTTTAAGATCTCTAACCACCTTCTCTAGCAAAGATTGAGATCTTTTTGGGAAAAGACATGCTGGAGGCTTTTATAGTCTATAAAGACATCTACATGAACTCCATAGAGATAATGCCTCCAAATCTTCAAGGAAAAAATTACCGCTGCTAACTCAAGATCATGAGTAGGATAATTCTTCTCTTGTGGCTTTAACTGTTTGGAGGCGTACCCTATGACCTTACCATGCTACATGAGGAAACAACCTAAACCCACTTTGGAAGCATTACAATAGACTAAAAAACCATCTAAACCATTTGGAATAGCAAGAACTGGAGCGAAGATGAGTCGAGTCTTCAACTCTTCAGAGCTCTTCTCGTATGAATCTGACCACTGAAACTTAATCTTCTTCTAAGTCAATCTAGATATAGGAGATGCAATAGAAGAAAATCCCTCGACAAACAATCTTTAATACCCAGCCGAACCCAAGAAACTCCTAATATCTGATGGAGATATAGGTCTGGGCCAGTTTCTTACTACCTCGGTTTTCTGAGGATCTACTCTAATTCCATCACCGAAAATAATATGGCCAAGGAATGCTACTGATATTAGCCAAAATTCGCACTTGCTAAACTTAGTGAATAATTGGTGATCCTTGAGAGTCTGAAGAACAATCCTGAGATGGTTTGCATGATCACGCTTTGCGCGAGAATAGACTAGAATATCATTTATGAAGACTATGACAAACATGTCCAAGTACTTATTGAACACACGGTTCATCAAATCCATAAAAGCTGTAGGGACATTTGTAAGACCAAATGACATGACTAAAAATTCAAAGTGACCATACCGAGTACGGAAAGTTGTCTTCAAAATGTCATATTCTCTAACTCTGAGTTGATGATAGCCTGATCTACGGACTATCTTGGAGAAGTAACTGGCACCCTGAAGTTGGTCGAATAGATCATCAATCCTGGGAAGATGATATCTGTTCTTGACTGTGACCTTGTTAAGTTGATGGTAATCAATACACATCCTGAGAGAACCGTCTTTCTTATGCACAAATAATACTGGCGCACCCCATGCGGAAAAGCTGGGTCTAATAAATCCCTTATTTAAGAGATCCTTCAACTAATCTCTCAGTTCCTTGAGTTCTGCTGGTGCCATTCTGTATGGTGGAATAGAAATAGGTTGAGTATCCAAAAGAAGATCTATGTCGAAGTCTATTTCCCTTTAGGAATGAATACCTGGCAGGTCTTCGGGAAAGACATCTGAGTATTCATTAACAATAAGGACTATTTCGAGGCTAGGAGACTCAAAACTAGAATATTTAACATGTACAAGATGATACACACACCCCTTATAAATCATTTTCCTTGCCCGAATGTAGGAAACAAGTTGACCCCTGAATGCTGAAATGCTACCCTTCCACTCTAGGAGGGGCTCATTCGAGAACTGAAACTGAACTATCCTATTTCTGCAGTCGACTGTGGCATAGCAGGAATGAAGCCAATCTATGCCAAGAATGACATCAAAATCAATCATCTCTAACTCCACTAAATTTGCTGATGTGGATTTCTGAGATATCATAACCGGGCAGTTCCTGTATACCCGCCAGGCTATAATAGTTTTACCCACTGTGGTAGAGATTGAGAAGGGCTCTGTTAGGACTTCGGGACTAATTCCGAAATAGCATTCTATGTATGGAGTAACAAAAGACAAAGATTCACTTGGGTCTAGCAAAGCATAAACATGAACATGGAAAATTTGTAACATACCAGTAACAATATCAGGAGAATTTTCTTGATCCTGCCAGGACTGAAGAGTATAGGGTCTGTTTGGGCATTGCCCACTGGTAGGACTGGAAGTGGCACCCTGCTAGTTTGGGCGACTTGACTGAACTATAGAATGATTTTGCTGACCCTGAAGACTTGACTGTAGACACTCCCTAATCTTGTGGCCTGGCTTGCCACAACCAAAATAGACATCACTACCAGGTTTGCCAATGCCCTTGTGGTTCTTACCACAAGTCTGACAAAGGAGATTCGTTCGGGCACTACTAACACTGCCCTGAGATTTAGAGCCTGGCGCTTTGTCTCTGTTGCTGTCTCAAAACTTTAGCACTGGAGCGCTGGAAGAGGAAAGAGTTGGAATGGTTAACTTAGAGCAAAACTATGAACGGTTTCCTCCATCTGACTTGGGGTAAGCAAAGTTAAAATTACCTAACCTTGCTCTCTTGTTCTGCCTCTCCCTAGTCGTAAGCTTCTGCTCTTCTACTTGCTGGGCATGGGTCATGAGTCTGTCTAAGGTCATATAACCAATCAGCATCACAGACCTACACTCATTTACCACACTACCATTGACCCTTGCCATGAACTTACTCATCTTAGCTCTAGTGTCTGCAACCACACGAGGAGCATACCTGGCTATCTGAGTAAATCTGAGAGAATGCTCCCTAACCGTCATATTCCCCTGCCTGAGGTTGATAAACTCAAGAACTTTGGCTTTCCATAGCTCTTGGGGAAAGAATTTGTCTAAGAAGGCTGTTACAAATTCCTCCCACTCGATAGGGCCTGTATTATCTAACCTCTTAGACTTCTACTGTTTGTACCAATCATGAGCAACATCCTATAACTGGTAGGTGGATAACTCAGCACTCTCAATATAATTAACACCCATGATGTCAATGACCTTCTACACTTGGTCAATGAACTCCTGAGGGTCCTCATCAGACTTATACCCATGGAAAGATGGAAGGTTCATGCAGGTAAAGTCCCAAACCCTAGTTGCCTTAGGATTGGCCAATGGATTAGCCGAAATGACTGCTGGTTGTTCAGTCTGTGCATCCATGGACTAAGAAAGTATGGTAAATGCATCTCTAAACTCCATATGGGAAACATGTTCGCCTGAAGGATCTTCGGGCTGAGCAGCTGGCTGGTTTCTTCTCTTTGGGGCCATGGTCTGGAATAAGAGAAGAATGGATTAGGCTGAGAGTTTAAATTGTGATTATGCTCACTAGTTTGATATGTATACTGAAGAAATGGGACTATTCCTAAAATATCATATAGCCTCCCGCACATAAATGTGGTGCGCAACACACCCATGTATAAGACTCTACTAGATGTGGCTTGTAGACTTCCTAGGACTCTATTGAACCTTAGACTCTGATACTAAGTTTGTAACACCCGGATTCGTGGAACTAGAATGCTACACGGTGCTTATGATCCCGAGGGACCAAAGCTAACCCAAGACTAATATCTGTACCTATTTACTATAAGGCCATAAGGTTCACCTAAATACAATCATGTGGGTGAAAATACCCAAAACAACTCAATCTGAATATAAATCTGAACATAAATTTGAAAGACTCTAAACTATCTGAATAAGGAGTTGAAGGAACAGGTCTCCAACTAACTCCATCAAACTACACTAAAGAAATAAATAAATAAATCAAATCATATTGTCCTCGAATCAATGAGGACTCACTGTGTCTCTACGACTGGAATGCTACTGCTACTGCTGGGCTGGAGCTCGTGTCTCGAAACCTATGGTGTAACATGAAAAAAAAGAACCATAGTGCAAATGCATTAGTAAAACTGGTGTACTAAGTATACGAGGATGGTAGGATGAACATAAAAGGTTTCATGCATGAACAACACTGACTGACTAATATGAACATGGGAGTTCAAACACACATATATAAAAATTGGGACCATGAATACTTGATAGCATAACCTGTAAGCTAATACATGGTTTACTGATAACTATCATGATTGAGACTGAAATTGATAACATGGACGACTGTATCTCACAGTTCTATATATACTAAAATCTGAAGAACACCATGAGTTCATTTACTGAGACTTTTACTGAAACTGTGGGAAGTAGTGTTTAACTGACATACCCCATGTATGCCGTTATGGCTAAGCTGGGGTCCAATCTCTACCCCGACAAGAGGGGTGTCAATACTGTGCCACAGGTAAGGACAACCTTTTAGTGACCCTTATCTAGAGGTTACTCATTGAGAAAGGTGGGAACCCTAAATTGATGGGTTAAGCCACCTCATTAACCTTAATCTGACGGGTTAAGATGTCTAAACCTACACTATCTACGTAGTTCTAGAACACAGGGATGACTACTAAGAATCACACCCTGAACCTGCGGGTGAGTTTCTATCCTTGGGTTCACTCGGCGCTAACCTCTACTCCCATCTGGAGGGACTGGACATGAATAACTAACTATGCATGACTTAATCTTAATGTTCTGTTGACTAGCAGAATGTTACTGATATCTGACCACTGACTAAGATCAGGAGGTTTCCCTGAGTCACATGACTGACTGAAGTCTATGGAATCATAGTTTGAGTTCGGATATCATGAAACATGACATGGATCTAGGCACACAACTATAGTTTTTGGGTACAAATACCCCTAGGACTCGATAGAAGGAAACTGACACACATGAATGACTTAATCATAAGAGTAGAGTCCATATTTTATAATATCATAAGTAGGGATCTCATACTAAGCATGGTTATCAACTATGTATTGCATGGAAAGGATTTCATATCACATGGAAGCACTTGCACAATTGTAATATCATGTTCATTGTATAATCATATTGGTAACACATACCAATGGCATAGAAGTTTATGTGGATTGCATGGTTATCATACAGGTTGCTCATAAGAAGGATTTGCAAGTAAACAGAACATAATCTCATCAGAATACTTTATGAGTATTCCAACAACATTTACAAGGAACATTATCAACATAGAAGTCATTGGAACGTAAGGGCATAGCATGAATCCTTCACTTAGTCACAATTTAGCTATATTGCATGATTTCTAGTTTGTTAGGCATTTTATCAAACACCTTACATACACATCTTAAGAATAGGTGAAATCATCAAATTATACATCATGAACAATCAAATTTACATGTTTCCAACTCATATGATATCATGAAATTTAAAAAAAAACATATAAATATTCCATCTTGGGAATCACCCAATATCAACAACATGATCATCAACACCCAACAATATAGAAATCATACTTTTTAATGAAAAAGAGGCTTTTTTATCTTTATAGATGAAAGGAATCCATAAATCAACTCATGCATACTTTAGAAGGAAAGATTCTTGATGATTGACGAAGGAATTTCCTTGAAATCAGATCGTCAAGCTTAGTTATGCAATCCTAGTTGTTTTTCTCTTTTAGTGCTCTTGGATGAGGAGCTTTGCGATGATAATACGGTTGTAATATGTTTAGAAGCTATATATTTTATAGGGTTAAGTTTAGGGACGTGTAAGGAGAGTCAAAAGACTTAATTACCCTTATAATAACTTAAAACGGAGTGTTTTTGACACCTGGAACTGACTTAGGCGGTGCCCAAGTGATTGGCTAATCTAGGTTAAGCGGCGCCTAACAAATCTCCTATGCTTGGTTTTGACGGCGCCTAACCAATTGCCTATGCTTACTTCTCTCAGAAAAATACGCATAACTTCTTTTTCAGGTATTGGATAAGGTAAAATAGGTTTCGTTGGAAAGATAATTTGATTCTATACAATTTAGTGGGTCTAAATCAGCCTAAATACCGCTTAACATCAATTTATACTCATTCAAATATTACCCTTGTAAAATCGAACACTAAAACTTGATGGATTAAAAAACTCTTAGCTTGTATTACCTTAACTGACTCATATGAACATGCTTAATGCATTATAAGCTATCCTATCACTAGGATATTCATTGTTAGTCATGTAATCAAGTATAAATCACAGGAAAGAAGATTTCATATGTAGGAATACTTATTCACTTCCTAGCTTAAAAATATGTGGGGTATTACAATAATACAATCCTTAGTAAGTCCTATGGTAATCCATGCTAACCGACTATATACTTGATGGAATGACATGGGAAATACTATGGCTCTGCGTGTACTTTGTTTGAAATTTGTTAGGAGATTAAAATATTTGAATACTAGTGTAATACCCCATACTAATATTAGCTTGATTTATAATTTAGTTACATTCATAAGGGCTTAAGGCTTGAAGTTTTCTCTAAGTATTGGGGACTTATAATTTTTAAGACCCCTAAACTTTAATGATCTTATTTTTCACCTTCCTAAACTTGAGACATCAATTTTTGAGTTGACTCATGATCAGGGTCATTCAAAGTATATTTCAGGTGAGTTTTGAATTTTTTAATAAGCATAGAGTTGTGTTTTAAAAATTAATATAGTAGCACTACTGGGATAAGTGGGCACCACACCTTTCAGTGCACCGGGTAAGGCGCCTAGTCCTATCCACTTTGTTAACGTGGGCACCGCCTGGCTTATTCCACCGCTCTAAAGCCCTCTATTGCATGCAGTTTATTCCTTGGATTTTTAAAGGTATTTGAGTCATTTCACTTCAGTTAATTTGTCCATTACACAAATTTGGGGCTTCCAAAGATCATATTTGCCTTTTTATTCTAAAATTGCATTCAAGAAACACTTTCATTCCCCATGACCAAGTCTAAACTCATTCACCAGAAATCTAGGAATTCAAGCTTTAAGCTCAAGAAATCCTCAAGGAATCTTTAAGAATTCATAAAGTTAGGTACGTGGGGTATTGATAAATGGGTCCCTTTCAACCATTGAGCCAAAAAACCTTTAGTTTAATTAAATTATGGAGTTTCCCTTTACAATGGTATTTTATATATTTAAGACGGGTTTAATTCATGTTTTTCCTTTGTAATTCTAATTCAGTTCATCTCGTATATGATTCTACGAAAGATTTGTAGGATTTTCTGGATATGGTATAAAAAGTGACTGATATCATGGGTGTTACTTCAATTGAGAGTGTAATATTGGTTGCATATCTATTCAGGATATAGCTCACACCAAGTTTAAATAGTGAAAGAAGGACCGTGGTATAGCTGTAGGGCTGGAAGTGTTAGAAAAGTTTTCCACTTCTTTCACAAATTTTTTCCCTTAGAGTAGAGGAAAGATAAGGTTTAGGAATTTATAAATTTGAAATAGGTTAATATGAGCATAAAGGAATACTCGCTTAAGTTCACTCAGTTAGCGAGATATGCTTTTTTGATAGTGGATGATAATAGGTATAGAATAAGTACCTTTGTTTCTATTATAGCTGATAGTGTGGTTAAGAAGTGCCTAACGACCATATTAATTAACGATATGGACACTTATAGGATCATGGTTCACGTTCACCAAATTGAGGAGGAGAACCGTGGGAAGAGGTAGAGAAAGAACAAAATGGTCAGAAGAGGTATTTTAACTTTTCTCAGCCAGGGTCAGAAGGTGGTAACCGTTCTTTATTCTATCAAAAAATTTCATCCCCAACACCACCTTCAACTAATATTCTAATGCCTAAATTTAGGTAAGACAGTCAGGATAGAGCGACAAGCTCAAAGTCTAAAGGCAACATCAATAGTGGTTGTACTAATCTACTTTTAAAGAAATATGGTAGGAATCATCTAGGTGAGTGTAAGGCTTATATTAATATGTGTTTTGGTTGTGATAATCTAGGACACAAGGTTAGGGATTGCTCGAGGGCTAGTCAGCAAGGTCATTCTAATGATTGTTCAGCTCGAGTAGGTACCCAAAATAAGAAGGGTGTCAATTTTAGTGCCACCAGTGGGTAATGCTAGAATAGGTTGTATACACTCAAAACTTGACATGATCAGTAAAGTTCTCCTAATGTGGTTATGGGTACAATATAGGTTTTCCATCTTTATGTTTATACTTTGTTAGATCCCAGATTTTTATTTTCTTTTGTAACTCCCTATATAACTTTCAAATTTAGTGTTAGTCCCAAAATATTAGCAGAGCCTTTTTTAGTGCCTATCCAGTGAGTTAAGTTATTATAGCCAGACGGGTATACAAAAATTGCCCAATCACTATATGTCAAAAAATCACCTCAGTTGATCTGGTGGAGTTAGAGATAACTGATTTTGATGTTATTCTTGGCACGTATTATCACTACTCATGCTTTATTTAAGTTGACAATAGAGATAGTGTAGTTTAGTTTTTATTTCCTAATGAAATAGTTATTAAGGAGAGGGGGCAGAATACCACTATGCTTAGGGCTTAGATTATTTCTTATCATAAAGCAAGAAAGATGGTATCTAATGGCTGTGCTTACCATCTTGCTCGAGTCAAGGACTTTAGTTCTCTGACTACGAGTCTCATGTTAGTTTCAGTAGTAATGGAGTTTCCAAATGTTCTCTATAAAGATTTTCTAGGAGTTCCTCCTAAAAGAGAAATTAAATTCGGAATAGATCTTTTTCCAAATACTCAACCTATCTTTATTCCACCCTATGGAATGGATCTAGATGAGATTAAGGAGTTGAATGTACAATTAAAAGATATCTTAGATATGTGTTTTAGTAGGCCCAGTGTTTCTCCTTAGGGTGCTCTAGTCCTGTTCATGCATACGAAAAGAATTCACTTAGAATGTGCATCGACTATCATCAATTGAACAAAATCATAATAAAGAATAAGTATTCACTTCCCATAATTGATGACTTATTTGACCAACTTCATGGTTTCAGTTATTTCTCTAAGATATACCTTAGATTCGTCTATCACTAGCTTAGAGTCAGAGCATGTGACATTCTAAAGATAGTTTTCAGAATTTGATATGGTAACTTAGAATTCCTAGTTATGTAATTTGGACTAAAGAATACCCCTACAATTTTCAAGGACTTGATGAATAAGGTGTTCAAGCAGTACTTAGACATGTTCATCATTGTCTTCATTGATGATATCCTTGTCTATTCCTATTGTAAGATTGATCATGTAGGCCATCTGAGAATTGTATTACACACCCTAAGATGTTATCAGGTGTTTTCCAAGTCCAGTAAGTGTGAATTTTGGCTAAGATCAATAGCTTTTCTTGGCCATATTATTTTCGTTGATTGGATTAGATTTGACCATCAAATGAATAAAGTAGTGAGAAATTGTCCTAGACTTATCTCTCAAATAAATAATTAGAGTTTCTTTGGTTTTTCTTGATACTATAGACGGTTTATTGAAGGGTTTTCTTCAATTGAATCCCCCATACCAGTATTGACTTAGAAGAATGTTGAAATTTATTGGTCGATTTTAGTTAGAAGAGTTTCTAAGAGTTGAATACTCGACTCATTTTTGCCCTACTAATAACTTTGCCAGATGTCACAGATGTGTTTGTACTTTATCATGATGCTTCAAGAGTTGGTCTTGGTTATGTTTTGATGTATAGAGGCAAGGTCTAGACAACTCCTCTATATAAATTAAAGCCTATGAGATAAATTATCTTACCAATGATCTTGGATTTGCAGTTGTTGTTTTTGCCTTGAAAATTTGGAGACATTATCTCTATGGGGTTCATGTTGATGTGTTCATTAGCCATAACAGTTTATAGTAGGTGTTCACATAGACATATTTTAATCTTTATTAGAAGGTGGCTTGAGTTATTAAAAGATTATGATATGAGTATGTTGTATTATCCAGGCCAGGC
>NW_025872792.1:0-6514 GCF_002878395.1 Capsicum annuum
TCGTGCATATCTGATGTACGGACAACTGACACATAAATGCATGACTGAGTATGAAACGGTTAATAGGTACCAAGTTTATACTAGAAACATGAACATGAAACTTAATAAGCTTAAGGAGAACTGTTACCTTAAGCTTGATCTGAATTGGCAGGGAAGAGGTGAGGATACTTGGTACGCATATCTACTTCTGCTTCCCAAGTAGCTCCCTCATGAGACTGATTTCGCCAAAGAACCTTGACTAGAGGGACTTCTTTGTTCCTCAATCTACGAGACTGATAACCTAAGATTTCGATTGGAATTTGTTCATAAAAAAGGCTGTTCTGAATGTCGATGCTCTGAATAGGGACAAGAACTATTGGGTCACCTATGCACTTCTTTAGCAAAGAGACATGGAAGACTGGATGGACTGAGGCTAGATCTGAAGGCAACTCAAGCTCATAAGCTACTTTGTGAAAGCGACAAAGAATTCTGAAGGGACCGATATACCGGGGACTAAGTTTCCCTTTCTTGCCGAACTTCTTCACTCCTTTCATGGGAGAGATCTTAAGATAGACATAGTCATTGACCTCAAACTTGAGATCCTTTCTATGAACATCTGGATAGGACTTCTGTCGGCTCTGAGCAGCCCAGAATCTCTCTCTGATCAACTAAAATTTCTCTAAGGCATCGAATACTAAGTTAGGACCTATGATTGAGGCCTCGCTAACTTCGAACCAACTAATCTGAGATCTACATCTCTTACCATAGAGAGCTTCGAATGGAGCCATCTGAATACTAGAATAATAGCTATTGTTGTATGCAAACTCAATCAAAGGCAAGTGGTCGTCCCAAATTCCCTTGAAGTCAATTGCACACGCCCTTAGCATATCTTCAAGAGTCTGAATGGTCCTCTCTGCTTGACCATCTGTCTGAGGATGAAATGTTGTGTTGAGATGGATTTGGGTATCGAGACCCTTTTGGAATGCTTTCCAAAAGTGAGAAGTGAATTGGGTACCTCTGTCTGAGATGATAGATAGTAGAACACCGTGTAATCTGACTAACTCCCTAATATAGAGCTTGGCATAATCCTCGGTGGAATAAGAAGTACAAACAGGAAGAAAATGAGCTGACTTGGTCATTCTATCTATAATGACCCAGACTGAATCATGTTGATGACGAGTTCTAGGCAAACCCATCACGAAGTCCATGTTAAATTATTCCCACTTCCAAGTAGGAATGGTGAACTCTTGCATGGAACCACTAGGTTTCTGATGCTCTATCTTAACCTGCTGACATGTAGAGCACTTAGCCACAAACTCTGCAACATCTCTCTTCATCCCACTCCACCAATAAATCCCCTGCATGTCGCGGTACATCTTAGTGGCCCCTGGATGAATAGAGTATCGCGGACCATGCGCTTCTGCAAGAATTTTCTGCCTTAATTCATCTACACCTGGAACATATAGACAACCCTGATAATGAAGAATACCATCTCCCCCTTGGGATAAAACCTCGACTTTCTAATTCTAAACTGACTCTTTGAGCTTGACAAGGCTAGGATCTCTATATTATTTCTCTTTCACCTCGGAAACTAGAGATGACTCTGAACTACTATGAACACATACACCACCTTTTGAAGAATCAACTAAGCGAACGCCTAGTCTAGCAAGCTGATGGATCTCCTGAGCCATCTTTTTCTTACTATCCTCAACGTGAGAAATACTACCCATGGAGAGTCGACTGAGAGTGTCGGCCATAATATTAGCCTTGCCCGGATGATAAAAAACACTCATGTCGTAATCCTTCAAGAGCTCTAACCACTTTCTCTAGCGAAGATTGAGATATTTTTGGGAAAAGACATACTGGAGGCTCTTATGGTTTGTGAAGACATCTACATGAACTCCATAGAAATATGCCTCCAAATCTTCAAGGCAAAAACTACCGCTGCTAACTCAAGATCATGAGTAGGATAATTCTTCTCATGTGGCTTTAACTGTATGGAGACGTAGGCTATGACCTTACCATGCTGCATGAGGACACAACCTAAACCCACTCTGGATGCATCACAATAGACTACAAAACCGTCTAAACCATATGGAATAGCTAGAACTGGAGCGGAGGTGAGTCGAGTCTTCAACTCTTGAAAGCTCTTCTCGCATGAATTTGACCACTGAAACTTAATCTTCTTCTGAGTCAATCTGTACATGGGAGATGCAATAGAAGAAAATCCTTCGACAAACCATCTGTAATAGCCAGCCAAACCCAAGAAACTCCTAATATCTGATGGAGATACGGGTCTAGCCCAGTTTCTTACTGCCTCAGTTTTCTGAAGATCTACTATAATGCCATCACCGAAAACAATATGGCCAAGGAATTCTACTAATCTTAGCCAAAATTTGCACTTGCTGAACGTAGCGAATAATTGGTGATCCCTGAGAGTCTGAAGAACAATCCTGAGGTGGTTTGCATGATCACGCTCTATGCAAGAATAGACCAGAATATCATCTATAAAGAGTATGAAAAACATGTCCAAGTACTGCTTGAACACACGGTTCATCAAATCCATAAAAGCTGCAGGGGCATTGGTAAGACCAAATGACATGACTAAAAATACGAAGTGACCATACTGAGTATAGAAAGCTATCTTCAAAATGTCATATTCTCTAACTTTGAGCTGATGATAGCCTGATCTGAGGTTTATCTTGGAGAAGTAATTGGCACCCTAAAGTTGGTTGAATAGATCATCAATCCTGGAAAGAGGATATCTATTCTTGACCGTGACCTTGTTGAGTTGATGATAATCAATACACATCCTGAGAGAACCGTCTTTATTGCACATGAATAATGCTAGCGTACCCCATGGGGAAATGCTGGGTCTGATGAACCCCTTATCTAAGAGATCTTTCAACTAATCTTTCAGTTTCTTGAGTTCTGTTGGTGCCATTCTGTATGGAGGAATAGAAATAGGTTGAGTATCTGGAAGAAGGTCTATGCCAAAGTCTATTTCCCTTTTGGGAGGAATGCCTGGAAGATCTTTGGGAAAGACATCTGAGTATTCATTATTAACAGGGACTATTTTGAGGCTGGGAAATTCAGAACTAGAATCTTTAACATGCACGAAAAGATACATACACCCCTTAGAAATCATTTTCCTTGCCCGGAGGTAGGAAACAAGTTGACCCCTGAATGCTGAAATGCTACCCTTCTACTCTAGGATGGGCTTATTCGAGAACTGAAACTAAACTATCCTATTTCAGCAGTTGACTGTGGCATAGCATGAATGAAGCCAATCCATGCCGAGAATGACATCAAAATCAGTCATCTCTAACTCCACTAAATTTATTGACATAGATTTTCGATATATCATAACCGGGCAGTTCCTTATACCCACCGAGCTATGATAGTTTTACCCACTAGGGTAGAGACTGAGAAGGGCTCTGCTAGGACTTCAGGACTGATTCCAAAATTACTTGCTATGTATGAAGTAACAAAAGACAAAGATGCACCTGGGTTTAGCAAAGCATAAATATTAACATGGAAAATCTGTAACGTACCAATAACGACATTAGGAGAATTTTCCTGATCCTGTCGGGACTGAAGAGCATAGAGCCTATTTGGACGTTGCCCACTGGTAATACTGGAAATGGCACCCTACTGGTTTGGGCGACTGGACTGAGCTGTAGAATAATTTTGCTGAACCTGAAGACTTGACTTTAGACACTCCCTAATTCTATGGCCTGTCTTGCCACAACAAAAACAGACATCACTACCGGCTCTGCAAATGCCCTTGTGGTTCTTACCAAAAGTCTGACAAAGGGGATTTGTTCGGGCACTCCAACACTATCCTAAGATTTAGAGACTGGAGCTTTGTCTCTATTGCCGTCTCTGAACTTCGGCACTGGAGCGCTGGAAGAGGAAGGAGCTAGAACGGCTGACTAACGATCTGACTTGGGGTGAGCAAAGTTGAAATTACCTGACCTTGCTCTCTTGTTTTGCCTCTCCCTAGTCTTAAACTTCTGCTCTTCTACTTGCTGGGCATGGGTCATGAGTCTTGCTAAGGTCATATCACCAATCAGCATCGCAGACCTACACTCATTTACCACGCTATCGTTGACCCCTAACACGAACTTGCTCATCTTAGCTTTATTGTCTGCAACCACATGAGGAGCATACCTGGCTAGCTGAGTGAATCTGAGAGAATACTCCCTAACCATCATATTCCCCTTCCTGAAGTTGATGTACTCCAGAACTTTGGCTTTCCTCAGCTCTTGGGGAAAGAATCTGTCTAAGAAGGTCGTGACAAATTTTTCCCACTCGATAGGGCCTGTATCATCTAACCTCTCATACTTCCACTATTTGTACCAATCATGAGCAACATCCTTTAACTGGTAGGCGGCTAACTCATCACTCTCAATAGAAGTAGCACCCATGATGTCAATGACCTTCTGGACTTGGTCAATGAACTCCTGAGGGTCCTGATCAGACTTAGACCCATGGAAAGATAGAGGGTTCATCCGGGTGAAGTCCCAAACCCAAGCTGCTTTGGGAGTGGCCACTGGATTGGCCGAAATGACTGGTGGCCATTCATTCTGCATAGCCATGGACTGAGCAAGTATGGTAAATGTGGCTCTAAACTCCGCATGGGAAACATGTTCACCCAAAGGATCTTTGGGATGAGGAGCTGGCTGGTTTCTTCTCTTTGGGGCCATGGTCTGGAATAAGAGAAGAATGGATTAGATTGAGAGTTTAACTTGTGATTATGCTCGCCAGCATGACATGAATAATGAAGAAAGGGGACTATTCCAAAAACATCTTATAGCCTCCCACACATAAATGTGGCGCGAAACACACCCATGTACAAAACTCTACTAGAAGCGGATTTCAGACTTCCTAGGACTCTATTGAACCTTAGGCTCTGATGATAAGTTTGTAACACCCCAATTTACTGAACCGAAATGCTACACAATGCTCATGACCTCGAGGGGCCACAAGCTAACCCATGACTAATATCTATACCTGTGTACTATAAATCATCATATAATAATGCAGAATACCTGGAACTGTAAGGCAATAAGTTCAACTGAATACAATCATGTGGGAAAAAATACCCGAAACAACTAAATCTGAACATAAATTTGAAAGTAAATCCGAAAGCCTCTAAACTGTCTGAATAAGGAGTTGAAGGAACATGTCTCCAACTAACTCCGTGAAACTGAACTAAAGAATAAATAAGTGAATCAAATCATATTATCCTCGAATCAATGAGGACTCATTGTGTCTCTGTGACTGGAACGCTATCGCTACTGCTGGGATAGAGCTCGTGTCTCAAAACCTATGGTGTAACATGAAAAGAAAGCACCATAGCGCAAATGTGTCAGTACAACTGGAGTACTGAGTATATGAGGAAGGTAGGCTAGACATAAAGGGTTTCATGCATAAACAACACGGTCTAACTAATATGAATGTGGGAGTGCAAACACACATATATAGAAACTGGGACCATGAATACGTGATAGCATAACCTGTAAGCTAATACATGGTTTACTGATAACTGTCATGACTGAAACTAAAACTGATAACATGAACGACTATATCTGACAGTCCTGTATATATTGAAATTTGAAGAACGCCCTGAGTACTTTCACTTAGACTGATCTGAAACTGATAATATGGATGACTGTATCTGACAGTCCTGTATTTACTGAAATCTGAAGAACACCCTGAGTTCTTTTACTGAGACTGTTACTAAAATTATGGGAAGTAGTGCTTAACCAACATGCCCCATTTATGTTGTTATGGCTAAGCTGGGGTCCAATCTCTGCCCTGACTGGAGAGGTATCAATACCGTGCCACTAGTAAGGACAGTTGTGAGACCCTATACTGGCAAGTACTCAAATGAGAACAGTGGGAACCCTAAATTGATGGGTTAAGCCACCTCATCAACCCTAATCTGACGGGTTAAGATGTCTCAACCTATGCTGGCTACGTAGTTCTTGAACACAAGGATTGCTACTAAGAATCACACCCTGAATTGGCGGGTGAGTTCCCATCCTTGGGTTCACTCGGTGCTAACCTCTACTCCCATCTGGAGGTCCTAGACATGAATAACTGACTTTGCATGACTTAATCTTACTGGATTCCGTTGACTGGCGGAATGTTACTGATATCTAACAACTGACTAAGATCATGAGGTTTTCCTAAGTCACATAACTGACTGAAGTCATGGAATCATAGCTTGAGTTCTGATATCGTGAAACATAACATGGATCTAGGCACACAGCTATAGTTTTCGGGTACAAGTACCCCCAGGACTCGATGGAAGGAAATTGACACACATGACTGACTTGATCATAAGAGTAGAGTCCATAATTTATAATATCATAAGTAAGGATCTCATACTAAGCATGGTTATCAACAATGTATTGCATGGAAAGGAATTCATATCACATGGAAGTACTTGCACAATCTTAATATCATGTTCATTGCACAATCATATTGGTAACACATACTAATAGCATGGAAGTTCATGTGGATT
>NW_025872793.1:0-1589 GCF_002878395.1 Capsicum annuum
TTGTTTATCAAGCCATAGAGAAGGTTAAAGTAATTCAGCAACGACTGAAAACAGCCCAAAGTCGACACAAGTCATATGCGGATAGTAGAAGGAGAGGGCTAGAGTTTTCTATAGGTGATTGGGTATTTTTGAAGGTATCACCAATAAAAGGGGTAATGAGATTTGGCAAGAAGGGGAAGTTGAGTCCACGTTATATAGGCCCGTATAAGATCACTCGAATGTTTGGACAAGTTGCATATGAATTAGAGCTACCCCAAGAGCTCTAATTAGTACATCCAGTATTTCATGTGTCAATGCTTCGAAAGTGCATCGGAGATCCATCACATATCACTTCTACTGAGGATGTGCAAATTACGGAAGATCTTACCTATGAGAAAGTGCCTATTGCTATTCTAGATCGTCAAGTTAAGAAGATGAGAAATAAAGAGATAGCATCGGTGAAAGTACGTTGGAGAAATCATCAAAGAGAAGAGATTACATGGGAAACTGAGGAAGCAATGAAATCTAAGTACCCTCATTTGTTCAAAGATGAAGAGGAAGTTTAAGAAACGGAGTTAGAACATTAACAAGTAAGTCTTTTTTTATATATACATAGTATTTATGTGATGATGTGAATGTTAATGATGGACTTGAACTTGTTTTGGTTGAATAACTACGCTAACATTCGAGGACGAATGTCCTAAAGGGGGGAAGGATGTAACACCCCGTATTCAAGTACGTGTATTGGCGTATTCAAGTACATGTATTGGTCTTATTTATATGAAATTAATTTTATTTTATTTTATTTATACCGGAATTTACCGGTCGATGGTTCCATACGAAGGTTATTGAATAAGCTTTCCAATGATATAAAGATTTCCAAAAACGGATAGGTTTCGAAAATAATTGAGCACGTTCGAAACTATAAAACGGTGGCCGGGATATTGGGAATAGTAAATGTGCAGGAAAATTTCCTGCACACAAACTACTGAGGCCAGCCAATTTTTTGGGTCAACTTTGAACGATCATAACTCCCTTAATATAATGAAATGGGAGAGCTGCGACCTATGAAAAGAAAGATCTTTGAGTCTTCTTTCCAATGCAATTAGTTTCATCCAAATCCAACGTCTAAGTAAGGAGTTATACTCGTTTTACTTCAGCCTCTCAAAATAGATTTTTAGGGTCAACTTCAAACGATCATAACTCCTTGTACAGGACGCACTGGGTGTCCTACTTTATATGAAATGAAAGCCCTTTGAATTATCTTTCCAACAATACCAATTTCACCCAAATTCGATATCGGAGCAAAGAGTTATGGTCGATCTACTTTAGCTTATCAAAACAATCCACCAAAGGACAAATTTGACATTATTTAAATTTTAAAGGCACTTTGGCCATTCCCTATGATATTATGGACAGGAATATGTGTACATATACATGTATATGAGTTCAAAAACTCATTTTCATCATCAATCATTGAGAAAGAACAAACTCTAGCCAAATTTGACCTTTAAATTACTTTTGATTCAACCATAGAAATTTCAAAGTAATCCGATAACTGCATTTGTCATCTCGAGAGCTTCGAACGACACCTATTATTTGTGCAAACA
>NW_025872794.1:0-5325 GCF_002878395.1 Capsicum annuum
TCATTTTATGTGAACATTACTAGTACATGAAAAATGTGGGTGTTACATCCTCCCCCCCTTAGGAACATTCGTCCCGAATGTTAACATAACTGTATAGTCTAGGCAGGTTTGAATTTCTGGTCACACAATTTTTAATAACATAACTAGTATTCAAACACATACCTATTAATGTTCCTCCTCTGTATCTTTTGGTCCCTCCTTGTCTTCAAATAGATGAGGGTATTTGGATATCATTACTTCCTCCGGTTCCCACGTTATCTCTTCTACTTGGTTGTTTCTCCAGAGTACCTTTACTGATGCCATTTCTTTGTTCCTTAACTTTTTAACTTGGCGATCTAGAATAGCAACCGGTACCTCTTCATAAGTAAGATCCTCTGTGACCTATACATCTTCTATAGGAGTGATACGAGAGGGGTCACCTATGCATTTTCGAAGCATTGACACATGAAACACTGGATGAACCATTGAAAGTTCCTGGGGTAGCTCTAATTCATATGCAACTTGTCCGACCCTCTTGGTAATCTTATATGGCCCTATGTAACGTGGGCTTAGTTTCCCCTTCTTACCGAATCTCATAACCCCTTTCATTGGTGATACCTTTAAAAATACCCAATCTCCAATAGAGAATTCCAGCCCTCTTTTCCGAATATCTGCATATGATTTATGACGACTTTGGGCTGTTTCTAGCCGTTGTTGTATCACCTTAACTTTTTCCATGGCTTGTTGGACTAAATTTGGCCCGAGCAAGGTGGTTTCACCCACTTCGAACCAACCAATTGGTGACCTACATTTCCTCCCATACAAAGCTTCGTAAGGTGCCATCTTGATGCTCGAATGGTAGCTGTTATTATAGGCAAATTCAATAAGAGGCAAGTGTTCTACCCAGCTACCTTTAAAATCTAATGCACAGGTTCGCAACATATCCTCAAGTGTTTGAATAGTACGCTCTGCTTGGCCGTCTGTTTGGGGATGGAAGGCTGTACTCAAATTTACTCGCGTCCCTAAACTCCTTTGAAAGGACTTCCAAAATTTTGCCGTGAATTGAGCTCCTCGATCAGATATAATAGAGAGTGGGACCCCATGTAGCCTAACTATCTCTTTGAGGTATAATTTGGCATATTCTTCAGCTGTATAATCACTTCTTACTGGCAGGAAGTGCGCTGATTTCGTGAGTCTATCAACTATCACCCATATGGAGTCAAACTTATTAACTGAACGAGGCAAACCAGTTACAAAATCCATATTAGTCATATCCCACTTCCAAGTTGGAATCTCTATACATTGCATGTAACCACCTGGCTTCTGGTGCTCTACTTTGACTTGTTGACAAGTAGGACATTGAGCCACAAACTCTGCAAGGTCCTTTTTCATGCCTCCCCACCAAAACACTCCCTTTAGGTCGTGATACATCTTAGTAGATCCTGGGTGGATGGAATATCTTGAATGATGGGCTTCTTCCATTATTCTCCTTCTGAGTCTATTAACATCAGGCACACACAATCTATTTTGGCAATAAAGTACTCCATCTTGTGTAAGCCTAAACTCCTTCATTATACCCTGACTTACTTTCTCCTTAAGGCATTGTAGAATAGGATCATAACACTGTTTTTCTTTCACTCCCCTTATCAATGAAGAATCGGTAGCATTATGTACAATAATATCCTTCCTTGGAGTTTCAAGTAGACGAACACCCAGATTGGCTAGTTGACGCAGATCCTTAGCCATGCCTTGCTTTACCCCTTTCTGATCACTGGTACCCATGAGTGTCTTACGACTTAGAGCATCAGCCACCACATTTGCTTTCCCTGGATGGTATAATATATCAATATCATAATCTTTTATTAACTCTAGCCACCTCCGCTGCCTCAAATTTAGATCTTTCTGCTTGAAAATATACTGTAAACTCTTATGATCTGTATATATGTCCACATGTATCCCATACAAATAGTGGCGCCATATCTTTAAAGCAAATACAACCGCTGCTAGCTCAAGATCATGTGTTGGGTAGTTTTTCTCGTGTGGTCTCAATTGTCTCGAGGCATAAGCAATCACTTTACCATGTTGTGTTAGTACACACCCTAAACCAACTCCTGAAGCATCACAATACACTGCATATCCCTCTGAGCCTTCTGGAAGCACTAGCACAGGTGCTGAGGTTAGCCTACTTTTCAACTCTTGAAAGCTCCTTTCACATGCATCATTCCATTGGAATTTGGTTTCCTTGTGAGTTAGCTTAGTAAGAGGTGCAGATATAGAAGAAAAACCTTCAACAAACCTTCTGTAACAACCTGCCAATCCAAGGAAGCTTCGAACTTCTGTAGGTGTCGTTGGCCTTGGCCAATCTTTCACAGCCTCTATCTTTTGTGAATCCACCCTTATTCCTTCATCCGATACAATATGGCCCAAAAATGCCACTGACTTTAACCAAAATTCACATTTGGAAAACTTAGCATACAACCGACGATCACGGAGAACTTATAGCACTAGTCGTAAATGATTTGCATGGTCCTCTTCTGACCTTGAATACACCAGAATATCATCTATAAATACTATCACGAACACATCCAGGAAAGGCTTGAACACTCTATTCATCAAATCCATAAAAACTGCTGGTGCATTCGTTAGCCCAAACGACATAACAAGAAATTCAAAGTGACCATATCTGGTTCGGAAGGCTGTCTTAGGTATATCCTTTTCCTTCACTCTCACCTGATGATAACCTGATCTCAAATCGATCTTTGAAAAGTATTTGGCACCCTGTAACTGATCAAACAAGTCATCAATTCTGGGGAGGGGATATTTATTCTTAATTGTCACCCTATTCAGTTGTCGGTAGTCAATACACATCCTCAATGTGCCATCCTTTTTACGCACAAATAAAACTGGTGCACCCCAAGGGGACACACTAGGCCTTATAAAACCCTTTTCTAACAAGTCTTTCAGTTGCTTCTTTAATTCACGTAATTCTGCCGGGGCCATTCTATATGGAGGGATAGAGATAGGCTCAGTGCCTGGTAATAAGTCAATACCAAACTCTATTTCTCGTTCTGGAGGCAAACCAGGGAGTTCCTCAGGAAAGACATCAATAAATTCATTCACTATTGGAATAGACTGGATAGTTGGTGATTCTGCCTCCACATCTCTCACTCTAACGAGATGACATATATATCCCTTTGATATCATTTTTCTGGCTTTAAAATAAGAGATAAACCTCCCTTTTGGTGCCCCAATATTGCCTTCCCATTCAAGGACTGCTTCATTTGGAAAGTGAAAATACACTCTCTTGGTTCGGCAGTCAACGGTGGCATAGCAAGAAGCCAACCAATCCATACCCATTATAACATCAAATTCTACCATTTCTAACTCGATAAGATCAGCTAATGTATCTCGGTCGCAGATAGTCACTATGCAGTCACAATAGACTCTTCTAGCTATAATTGACTCCCCAGTTGGTGTAGACACCGCAAGTGGTTGATTCAATAATTTAGGTGTTCTACCAAGCTTCCCAGCAACTAATGGAGTAATATATGACAATGTAGAACCAGGGTCAATTAATGCATACGCTTTATGTGAGAAGATAGACAATGTACCTATAACCACATCGCGTGAAGCCTCCAGGTTCTGTCGAGTCCCTAGAGCATATGTGCGATTTTGGGCCATGCTGGAACTAGCTGCCCCTCTAATACCTCTGCTGCGACCTATAGGAAATTGCTCACCTCTACCTGATGGAGGCACTGATGGTGATGATGCAACAGCTGATCCAGTAGGTTGTGCCATATCACCCCTGCGTCTTCTTGGGCAATCTTTTATTACATGCCCTGGCATACCACACCAATAACAAACATCTGTTCCCATGCGACACGCACCTATATGATATCTCCCACATTGTCTGCAAGGCTGCCTAGGAGGCATTTGCTGGCTTCCCAAATATCTTGTTGTCCGTGTACCTTGGCCCTCACTTCTCTGCCCAAATCGATCATTTCTAGACCCTTGAAGTTGTGGTGGAGCACTAGCCGTAGAGTAAGAGGATGATGGCCTGGGTGGCCTGTTAAAAAATCGTGGCCTAAACTCACCCTGGGGTGGTGTAAACTGTCCTGTAGATCTGGCCCTCTTGGATTGCCCCCTTTCTATTTCTTGTGCCCTCCTTCTTTGTCTCTGATCCTCCAGTTTCTGTGCAAAAGCTTGCATCCTCGCTATATCCATGTCTTTATTCAAAGAAGCAATGGTACAATCTCTAACCAAATATGAATCCAACCTATCCACATACCGATGGACTCTATCTGCCATAGTAGCAACAACATTAGGAGCGTACCTGGCCAGAGAATTAAATTTAAGACTATATTCCCTCACGCTCATATTCCCCTGATAGAGGTTCAGGAACTGATCTGCACGGGCCTCTCGGATCTCTAATGGCAAGTAATGATCAAGAAAGGCCATTTTGAACTCCTCCCAAGTAGTTGGAGGTGTATCTATGCCTTGGGACTGCTTCCAGGCTTCGTACCACAATATAGCCACACCCTTCAATCTATATATTGCCAACTCAGCAGCTTCTGAACCACTCACATGCATAACACCTAAGGTGCGTTGGATCTGATCAATAAAATCCTGTGGATCTTCATTTGGATCTGATCCAGTGAATGATGGAGGGTCTAAGTTAAGGAAATCACGTATTCTCGTACTGGCTGCCCTACCTGCACCAACTGCACCTGCAATTGGGCCTTCTTGTCTTTGACCTTGGCCAACAACTATACGAGTCAACAGTTGAACTGCATTTCTCAAATCCTGCACAGAAGCATCAATAGGTGGTTCTGGGGGATTTTCACTCCTTCCTGGTACATCAACAGATGGAGGGGTTGGAGATGTCTGTGATAGAGACTCATCTAGAGCCTCACTTTGTTGTCTCGCCCGATTGGGTATACCAACTACCACTTCTACTTCCTTTCCTTTACCTTTACTCTTCCTTGTCTCTGGCATACTTACTGTACAAAATAATTCAGGGGTTAGACATGATACACTTATAATATTTGGCTTTATGGCACGATCTAAAGAATGAAAAGAAAGTGACAACTCCTAAATGCCACGTAGCCTCTTGTTTATAAATGTGGTGCACAACACATCGATAAACAAGATTCTACATAGACACGGCTTTGTAGACTCCCTAGGACGACCCGCTCTGATACCACTTCTGTCACGCCCCAAATCCTATTAAGGCGGACTGGCACCCGTTGCCGGTAAGGCTCGGGAGAACCAACCTGTAGCGATACATTACCTATGAACGTTATAAGTTACTTTCATACTAAACATGCCCTCAAAAGATAATTAGGA
>NW_025872795.1:0-1677 GCF_002878395.1 Capsicum annuum
TATATACTAATTTATAAAACATATACACATGTATATGTTAAATATACACGTCTATAGAAGATATATACACATGTATATGCACCATTCAATGTATACGTACTACTTTAAATAAAATATACCACAATATATATATACATTATAATATATATATATATATATATATATAAAGTTATATACTAATTTATGAAACATATACACATGTATACGTTAATAATATTTGGTAGTAAATTAATAATATATTAGAAGTATGTTTTTAATTTAAAGTAGAAAACTAGAAATTCAATTTAAAATTTTAAATTATTAAATTAAAAAAATATAAAATGTAAGGATTAAGGAGTGAATGAATTTGGGGAATTTTATTGATTGCAAAATGATCCAAAATTTATAATTTACATGAATTAAAGATCTACAAATTATGCATCATTTTTTCCAACTCATTCATGTTAATATTAACGGGAACTTGCATAGGATAATCGAAGTCAACGGGGGCAAAATCATGCATTGGACTTGATTCTGCTGAGTTCTCCTGTGAAGACATAATTTCTTCAAGTTTCAGCTCGTCGCTCGGCTCTGGTTCCATTCCTTGGTTTCTTCTTTCCGCTCTAATCCAATCTCTGAGGAAAACTAGAACATTCATTGTATTGCTTCCCAATGAGTGTCGATTGTCTCCAAGCTGCTGTCGTCCCTGACTAAAGGCGCTCTATGATGCAACGGTTGACATTGGAACATTTAAGATATCTCTAGCTAATCTTGAAAGCACAGGATATTGTGTTTCACTGCTCCTCCACCAATCCAACGTGTTGATCCATCGTCTGCGATCCTCTGGCGGCGACCGAAGATAATATTTCAGCTGTTCCCGATAATTTGATGTGTAAGCTCTCTCATCAACACTGTTCCAGCTAGTTAAATCATAAAAGGAATCAGGAAAACTACTATGTGCCGGCCTTTTAGAAGATGATGGCTCCTCGGGAGGACGAGGAGCGACTGTTGGAGTGATATTTGTAGATACGGCTAAATCAAATAAATCAGCATAGTGGTTATATAATTTTTCTATGTATTCATTTGCATCACTTATAGCAAACCAGAAATATCGGCTATATATGCCAAAATATTACAAACAGTAGGATAATAATCACCGAAAAATTCAACCGTAGCTACGTAAATTTTTTCTAAAAACTTAACAAGATCATTAATTACAACCCAATCAGAATCATGTAGCATGCAATCAGCAGAATCAGCAAATGAACCGCAATGTTTGTTAAAAGCCAGTATAATAGAAATTCTATATTTATAACAAGTTTTTAAAAAATCATACGTAGAATTTCATCTAATATCAATTTCCCCAGGCATCAATATCGGTGTAAGTTCATTTTCTTGACATTTAACTTTAAATTCTCTAATTCTTGATCTACGATTATTTCCTTGAACAAAACCAGTAACAAGACGAATTTTTTCAATATAAAGCTAAAAAACATCAAGACCATCTTTTACAATTAAATTATATATATGACATGCACACTTAATATGAAAAATTTCAGGCAATGACAGAGATACCGTAGATTTTAATTTTTTTTATAGCAGTCTTGTTGTTAGAAGCATTATCAAAAGCAATACATAAAATTTTATTTTCGATACCATAATATCCGACAACTTTAACAATAGAATCAACAATAAAAT
>NW_025872796.1:0-1741 GCF_002878395.1 Capsicum annuum
CTCTAACTCTAACTCTAATGTATATCTCTTCCGTATTTTTTAAATTGCTGTGCTCTGATACCATTTGGAGGGGGGTGTGCGGATTTAATAGGTATAATAGATTTAGTAGGTTTGTAGTGAATCTATTTTTATTTGTGCGTGGATATTTTGTTTCAATATCTTTTAATAATTTACTTTTTTCGTAAGATATATTCATTAATTATTTTATCCTGTAGTAATTGCAGAGTTACAAATTCTTGTATAATAATTTATCCTATCTGTGCTATAATGTATATCTAATTCTAGATTTTCAATGTTATTTATTATCTTGTGTTGTTCTTCTCGTAGTGAGTTTTTTAAATTATATAAACTATCACATGTACTTTTATCTAAATTTTCTAAGGTTTTTTCTATCCATGCTAATTTTTCTTTTAGGTCTTCTATTATTTTTCTAATTCGGTTTCTGTAATTAATTTCATTATTTAGATTTTCTTGATTTTCTCTAGTTTGTCTAATATATTCTAACATTTTTTAATCTGAATAATATCCTTCTGGGTAAATTTCTTCGTATAACTGTTCTAGACAATTTGTAGTTTCAATTTCATAGTTTATTACTTCTTCTAATATTTTTTTCTTAATATCTATTATTTCTATGTTTTTAAGTATATATAATATTAAAACTTTAAGATAATCTAAATGATCTATTTTTAAAATTGGTTTTATTATAATATTTTGTAGTTGTTTGTTTTAGCCTTAGTAGTTTTTGCATATTTTTATTAAGAAATTTTATATCTTTATTTTTCATGTATTTATCTGTATTTATTTTTGTCTGTTTTTCTAGTAACTGCATATTTTTTTTTTATATCTTTTTCTAAAAATTTTATGTAACTTATCATCGTAAATATTTGTAAGAGTAGTTAGGTAGATATGGTATATAACTTACTCTAGTCATGTAATATTCACCAAAAGCTTTTTCTAATATGATTTTTCTTATATCTGCTACTTTTATATTTCTAAGTGCATACAAAATAAGTATTTTGAATTTATCTACCATTACATCAGATATATTATCATTCATTTTCATAAAATTGCTTTTTTCAAAATATTCCCTTCAACCATGTACATAAAATATAGTCATCTTAGCTTACTATATACTAGATTATTCTTAAACAATATGTTCTTCCGTCACTATTAACATGGTAGTTTGGATACTTTTTCCCTTAAACAGCTCCTCTACTCTGGTTACTCCCCGCCACGACTTCTTGCCTCATTGGTTTCACCTTTAGGATGGCATAGTCCTTAGGGATTTTTCTCCGTTTCCTCTTTGTTAATAAACTTCTTAACATATTATTCTTCGAATAATTCTACTATAAAGTAACTAATATGAATTTATTTTATCATATCATGATTGTTGGGAATTATGAAATTAGCTATTCATAATCATAAATAGATATACCTGTTCGGGTAGCTTTGATATTTCTGAGTTTTGTTGCTCCATAGCTTTTTCCATTGAAATATGTTTATCTAATTAACTGAGTATTTTTTTTTGTGGATTGGAGAGAGTAAAGTGCTTCAACGCATGAAGGCTTGCCTTTGCAATGCCTTCTGCCTTTGTTATATATAGAACGAGAATTTACAAGTTTTACTTTACATGTTGAAACTAAAACTTAAAGAAGAAAAAAAAGTCAAATAAAGGGGCTATAGGGTTATAGGCATTCCTAACCTATCCTAAAAAAGTCAAGAAAAGTTAAAAGTTACATAA
>NW_025872797.1:0-1525 GCF_002878395.1 Capsicum annuum
CTATTTTATTTATTGAAAATATAGTTATTTCTGTTTTATTTATCGGAAATACTACTAGTTCTATTGTATCTTCAGTATTTTTTATATTTTCTAACTTTTGTGTAATTTTTTCACTTCCTTTTATCCAATCAGTTTTCTTTCTTATTTTATTATTAACTCTTTTTGCTCTTACTTTTTGTTTACATGGTGTTGTAAACCACCAGTCTGTTTTGGTTATTATATGTGGGTATAATTTATCTAAGAATGGCATTCCTAAAAGTATATCTTTTGATGTTAATTCATAATTATAAATTTCTTCTATTGTTAATATCTTATCCCATACTTGTATTTTCACATTCCTAGCTTTATAAGTAATTAAGCTTCCTTCATTATTAAATCCTTTAACTATTATTGGTGTTTTTAATTTATCCCATTTACTTTCTGGTAAGCAATTATATCTACATAAATTAGCTTCTGCTCCTGTATCTATCATAGGCGTATAATATCTACTGTAATATCCTTCTACTACTATCTTCATTAATACATATATCTTCATTTCATGTTAAGGCTCTTTTTAAGAATAACTTTTCTTTGTTATATGTTAAGGTTAATTGTGTATGTTCTATATTATATGGTTTTACTTGTTCTAACCATTTTATCCCTAATATTATATCTGCTTTTTGCATTTCTTCCTTTACTTCAAATTCTATTTTTATTTTCCTAACTCCTATTAGTATTTCTTTTTCTGCTATATTTTTACTATTTATTAAACTTCTTGGTAGATCTGGGCACATATCATTATCAGTCTTTATTTCTTCATTTTTACTAGATATTTTGCTATATAATTTTCTTCTTGTCCTGTATTCAAGAGTATTAGATATTCTTTCTCATTTATTTTTTCTGTTATGTAATATTGGTTTAAATTACTTATTGAATTTGTTTCATAACTTGTTCTTTTTGATGAGCTTGATGATTCTGGTTTTTCATTAGTTATTCTTTTCGTTGTACTTATTCTATCATTTACTATTTCTAAATTTTCTTCTGTATCTATATCTCTATAGGTATAATCATTATAATCTATTGTTTTTACAATTTGTTCGAATGGGCTTTCTATTCGTATTTTGTTAATTTTATTTTTTCTTGTTATTTTATGTTTTGTTGTTAATACATATAGATTTTTACATCTTGCTGTAAATATTTTACTTCCTGGGGTTAATTCTATTCCTGATATTTTCCAATATAATACGAGTGATTTATCTATATTTCTATCTGTTACTGCTACTGAATAATTTGCACTTATTATAAATTTAAATTTTTGGTATATTAGATTTCCTTTTACGGCAGTTATTATGCTTTTTTCTATAGGTTTTATAATTCTATCATCTGCTAAATATAATTCTATTGGTGTATCTATTCCTTCTCTAAAACATGCTTTTATTAGTATCTCTGTACCTCCAAGGTGTACATATTTTATTGGATCTCCTTTACTTTTTATATCATTTATTTCTTTATTAATTATTCCTTTTGTTACTAGTGGTATACTAGC
>NW_025872797.1:1625-1939 GCF_002878395.1 Capsicum annuum
AAATATAATTCTATTGGTGTATCTATTACTTCTCTAAAACATGCTTTTATTAATATCTCTGTACCTCCAAGGTGTACATATTTTATTGGATCTCCTTTACTTTTTATATCATTTATTTCTTTATTAATTATTCTTTTTGTTACCAGTGGTATACTAGCTTTTCCTTTTGCATATCTGCAGTCTATTACATGTTCTTTTTGGCATACTACATAATATTCATCCTTTTTCCTAGTAAAAATATTTTTTATTGTTGGTATTTTAAATATTTTCTCTACACTTAAATCTAATTCTTTTCCTTTTATTTCATCAAATAT
>NW_025872797.1:2039-3332 GCF_002878395.1 Capsicum annuum
TAAATATTCTTCCTTTGTTATTATTTTTATATCTTCTTCAGTCATTTGATTCATCTATTTCACTATCTATTTCATTATCTGTTTCGTTTTCTGAAATTTCATATATACTATCCTCACTTTCTAATTCATAATCTATATAATCTATCTGCATATATTCTGTATTATCTATTTTTATTTCTGATATTTGTTTATTTTTTGGATTTTTAGGTAATTTACAATCTCTAGCTAAATGTCCTAACTTTCCACAATTATACCAAGTACATTCTTTTATAGATTTCTTCTTTCTATATGGTCTTTTATATTTATAATTTTTTACATAATATCTTTTTCTTGGTTTCTTATATTTATATTTTGATTTTTTATATTTCTTATATTTCTTATGTCTTTTTCTTTTCTTATAATATCTTTCTTCGCATCCAAATTGGGGTGCTATTTTATTTTTGCAACATGCTAAATTTCTTATTAATGTTTTTTCCATTTTTAATTCTTCTCTACATTTTTCACATAAGTTTCTATACCATTGTTGTAAAAATTTTATTCTTGCTCCTAATGTATCTACTATTTTTGCTTCTTCCCTACTTTTTATTATTTTTGAACTAAATGGCTCGGGTAATTTAGTAAAATATAATTTTCTTATTTCTTTACTTTCTTCTATACTATATGCTCCTTTGTAATAATATTCTTTAAATGCGCAAGCATATTCATCTATATAACACATATTACATATTGCTAATTTTAACATTAAATTCCTATTTATATCTTTTACTTCATCTTGTTCTTCTTCTATTGCTGTCGTACTACCAAATTCATCTTTTATAGCTGTTTCATATTTTTTTAATAATTCTATAGGGGTTAGTTTAGTTGTTGTTGATGATGTTCCTTCTATAGGTTTATTAGTTCTTAATACTTTTTTGCTATTTTCAGTTTAAGTTTGAAAACCATAGTTTTACTGATCCTATTAGTGTTCTTTCTATATATTCTGGTGCATCTATTATATTTATATTATTATCTAATAATTGTTTTGTCATATATCCTATCCATAATTGTATTGTTTTTTCTGTATCTATTACACAGTCTAGGTCTAAAAAGTTATAATTTTTATTAATTATTTGTTTTGATGTCCATTTGTCATATTCATTATATTTTTTAAACTTATTCTTATAATACATAGGTTTTCTTATTTCTGTTGTTTTAGGTATTATATTTTCATCTTCTTTTTTATCAAGAGTATTTATTTCTGTGTAGATACTTTCTAAGTTTTCCTCATTAATTTCTTTTTGTTTTTCATTAATT
>NW_025872798.1:0-2318 GCF_002878395.1 Capsicum annuum
TTTAGATATCCACCAAGATATTATAAATATAATTTAAAATGAATAAAGTACAACAATACAAAGAATTAAAACAAATTATCTCTGAAAAACGTAAAGAATTAAAAATAAGAATAAAAAGACTACATTATAATATATTTGCCGGAATTAGTAAAAATTCAATAGATACACAGAAAGATGAAATATCAAAATTAGAATCACAAATAGATAGTTTAGAATGTATATATCAACATGAACTATTTACGATAAAATGAATAAAGAAGAATTTATAATAGATGAAAAAATATATGAAAATTATGAAGGATAAAAAATAAAAATAGTATTTTCTAATCTAGGACGAAGATATAAGAAAATAGGTGAACATTTATATCTAATGTTAGAAAAAGAAGAATTAAAATTAGAAGACAAATTAACAGCAATGGTAAGAATAGAAAAAGAAAATGAAGAAATAGATAGGAAAAAGGAAATAGAAAAAATAAAACAACAAACTACGGAAGAAATACGAAAAATAGAAGAAACTAAAAATAGTAGGATTGCTGAATTAGAAAAAGAACTACACATATTAAAAGAATTGTATGAACAAAGACAAAAAGAAAAAGAAGAAAAAGATAGAGAACAGAAATTACTGAATGAAATAAATCAATTTAAGGAAAAATTAGAAATAAAAAACGAAGAATTAGAAATAAATAATATAGATATTAAAGAAACAGATAATTATGAGTCCGAAGATAGTGAAACATATATAGAAATATTAACAAATACAAAAAATTTAGAAATCAATGAAAAAGAAATTAATGAGGAAAACTTAGAAAGTACCCACACAGAAATAAATATCCTTGATAAAAAAGAAAATGAAAATATAATACCTAAAACAACAGAAATAAGAAAACCTATATATTATAAGAATAAGTTTAAAAAATATAATGAATATGATAAATGGATACCAAAACAAATTGTGAATAAAAATTATAATTTTTTAGACCTAGACTGTGTAATAGATACAGAAAAAATAATACAATTATGGATAGGATATGTGACAAAACAATTATTAGATAATAATATAAATATAACAGATGCACCGGAATATATAGAAAAAACGCTAATAGGATCAGTAAAACTATGGTTTGCAAATTTAACTGAAAATAGCAAAAAAGTATTAAGAACTAATAAACCTATAGAAGAAACATTGTCGACAACAACTAAACTAACACCTATAGAATTATTAAAAAAATATGAGACAGCTATAAAAGATGAATTTGGTAGTACGACAACACTCGAAGAAGAACAAGATGAAGAAAAAGATACAAATAGAAATTTAATGTTAAAATTAGCAATATGTAATATGTGTTATATAGATGAATATACTTGTGCATTTAAAGAATATTATTACAAAGGAGCATATAGTATAGAAGAAAGTAAAGAAATAAGAAAATTATATTTTAATAAATTACCCGAGCCATTTAGTTCTAAAATAATAAAAAGTTGGGAAGAAGCAAAAATAGTAGATACGTTAAGAGCAAGAATAAAATATTTACAACAATGGTATAGAAACTTATGTGAAAAATATAGAGAAGAATTAAAAATGGAAAAAAACATTAATAAGAAATTTAGCTTGTTGCAAAAATAAAATAGCACCCCAATTTGGATGCGAAGAAAGATATTATAAGAAAAGAAAAAGACATAAGAAATTAAGAAATATAAAAAATCAAAATATAAATATAAGAAACCAAGAAAAAGATATTATGTAAAAAATTATAAACATAAAAGACCATACCGAAAAAAGAAATCTATAAAAGAACGTACTTGTTATAACTGTGGAAAGTTAGGACATTTAGCTAGAGATTGTAAATTACCTAAAAATTCAAAGAATAAACAAATATCAGAAATAAAAATAGATAATACCGAATATATGTAGATAGATTATATAGATTATGAATTAGAAAGTGAAGATAGTATATATGAAATTTCAGAAAACGAAACAGTTAATGAAATAGATAGCGAAATAGATGAATCAAATGACTGAAGAAGATATAAAAATAATAACAAAGGAAGAATATTTAAATGATGAAGGAACGGAACAAAAAATAATATTTGATAGTAACATATTTGACGAAATAAAAGGAAAAGAATTAGATTTAAGTGTAGAGAAAATATTTAAAATACCAACAATAAAAAATATTTTTACTAGGAAAAAAGATGAATATTATGTAGTATGCCAAAAAATACATGTAATAGATTGCAGATATGCAAAAGGAAAAGCTAGTATACCACTAGTAACAAAAAGAATAATTAATAAAGAAATAAATGATATAAAAAGTAAA
>NW_025872799.1:0-3037 GCF_002878395.1 Capsicum annuum
CCTAGTACTTCATCCTTTTGAGATTTTGAGATTCTTTCTATCCGTTGACTATCGAGGATGAAAGTCCTTTTAGTAGTGGATATTATAATGATCCCTCCGATCATTTTTCACATTTTTAATTATATTTACCATTTGAGCTTCTCCATTGCTTTCCTAAGTCATTTATGACTTGCTAGGACCGACGGTTTGGTTATCGGGCAGTTCATTTGGTTTTTATAGCCAATTCCCCATTTTGAAGTCTTTGTTGATTTCAAGTGACAACTGGGTGAAAATTCAATGAAACAATCTCAAAAGCCAATTCCAACTGCGCCAGCAGATCTAGAATATTGATATTAGGTTAGGTAGACCTTTGGTTTGGGCCTCAATGCACCAGAGCTCTTTTCGACCTCTTAGGCGGAAAGATGGCAAATTAGAATATGGGTGTGGGATTCACATTCGGTCAAAACAACCTTGGATAGAAAATATGACTTCTCCATCGCATCATAAATATCGAATTTAGGTTGGGGGACCCTTGGTTCAAGTCCCAAGGCTCCCGATCTTATTTTGGGCTATTGAGCAAATTTTATGAAAAAAATAAAACTGTAGTCGCAGGCCCCAATTTTTGTCTAAACGATTTCAAATAAAAGTTTTGATGATTCGAATGGATTTGAAATGTGGTTTACACTCAAAATTTACTATTGTATCATGTTCTTTGGATTTAGAATGAGTTCCGAGGGTCAAAATCAAGATTTTAATTTTTCTGTCATCTAGTGCATAGGGGAGCAACAGCGATGGCAGCAAATTGTATGGCGATCACGCTAGCATAATAGTGGCCCCTAGGACCGGGATAGCGATATCTCCATACTTGGTATAGGTATATAAGGACCTTATAGGCCGCATATTAATAATTTTTGTCCTATCTTTGAGACCTAGAACCCCTAAATAAGTGTTGTAACTCAAAATTAATCATTGTGGGTTACATAGGAGTTTAATAAACATCTATTAACATGATTTTCACTCGGATTATGGTAATATTTCGTCACTTTATTTATGACTTTCATGGGTTTTGACCGAAAACCCCAAATTCACTTAGGGCTTGATTTTAGCCAAAATTAGCTTTGTTTTCACCTATTTCTTGAGGGTTATGGTTCCTTGGTAATGTATGAGCTTGATAATAGGTTGGTTTAACCTCGTAAATGCATTTTCCATACGTGGGACCTGCTTGGGTTTTTGGTGTTATTTTTGGACCGAAAACACAATGGTGTTATATGGGTATCATTAGACTCATATTGATGAGTAGATAACTATTTTGATAGTGTGTTGGCATTTTGGGCTTGTGGAATGAAGATGAGCTTTTCGTGAAAGGTGGGAGGCTTTGCGGTCCTACTTTGAGGTATGCTTTTGTCTACTCTTCTCCGTAGATGATGTGTGATATATAGCATGTGAATGTGAATGTTAGGTTTTACTATGCATAGACCAACTTAGTAGTGAATATTGAAGTTTTGGGATTTGATGAGGGTTTTGACCCGTAAGGTGAAATATGGAATACCCCTTCTAGAATCCTATTGCCTTTTATCTAGTTTAAGCTACATTGTAGTGTGGTTATAATATAATGCAATGTTTAGGATGCCATTTTAGCATTTGAAACATGATTAGTAGATTTAAATCTTTTTAGGATAGTGTGGTGATCTTGGAAATGTAATTTGGGTAGAGTTCACTTAAATGTGCTTGTTTCTAGACAAAGTTCCTATCTTAGGATTGGTTATGACTTATTTGACGTCTAGAAGTTGAACTAGATACCTTATCCTAGTTTGGGGCATAGGTTGCCTAAATATGGAAATTGAGGATTAGAAATGGGATTGTCCGGCCCACTTAGGCTAAAACTTGTGTTAGACTTGTGGACTTAGTTGTGGATGTTAGCCATAGTTGAGACTAGTAAACCTCAGTATAAGATTACTTCGCGGATTGTAACTTATGAGTTATGGATATGTTATTCCTTATAGAAATGATAATGGCCCTTTAGAGATACTATTCCCTCTTAGATGTTATATTGGACCTTTAGGGACATTGTTTCCTCTTAGACTTGATATTTGGCCCATAGGACGCTACTTCCTCCTAGACTTGATACTTCGCCCATTGAGGTGTTATTTCCTCTTAGTTATGATTATTTGACCCTTAGATATTATTTTCGTCTTAGTTATGATTATTGAGCCTTATAGATGATTTTCGTCTAATTTATGATTATTGGGCCAATAGAGATGACATTCCTCTTAGTTATGATTATTGGGATTATGGAGATGATCTTTCTCTTAGTTATGATTTTTTGTCCTATAGAGATGAACGTCATCTTAGGTATGATTATTTAGCTGTTAGAGATAATTTTTCTCTTAATTATGATTATTCGGCCTATAGAGATGATATTGCTCTTAGATATGATAATTAGCCTAGAGAGGTGTTATTCTTCATAGTCAAGATGTATGACATATAAATATGAGATGTCTTATCGATGTGATATGCTTAGCGATATTACGCCTCCTAGATGTGAGATGATTACAGGTATGCGAGGCTTATAAATATGATTGTCGATATGGGCTTCAGATATGTTTGTGGGCCTAAGGCCTTGATTAAGAGGTTGTGATTATTTCAGATATATTATTTGGCTGAGGTCCGTGTTAGGTTATCTAATTGACATCCAGGAAATAATTATCCTTGTAAAGGATACGATTGTAGTTTATTAATATACATATATATGTATATATACATATATCTTCTGCATGGGACGGAGGAAGATGCGGTATATTGCTTATGACTTTATTAATTTGTATACTGGTTATGGCATGCATAGATTTGGTATGTTCATGATTATTATATCAGTAATTAAGGTGATTCAAGCAGACATATGATTTTAAGACTGTTGTCCATAAATGAGGTTTGAAACCTATTTTTCACCTTTAAAAATGGATTTATTCATAATAATTATTTCTTAATTTAATGGATAACTTAAATATATAAAAGAGGTTAATAATGATGTTTTAATTATTTGGCCGAGGTTAATCTC
>NW_025872800.1:0-5137 GCF_002878395.1 Capsicum annuum
AAAAGGCTTATTAGTTGACTTCAATCAACATTTATTGTTTTATGTTTTGAATGGCAACACCAACTGCGCCAATAAATTTGAAATGCTAATTTTAATTTGGTAGCATAGTTGGTGTGGTTTTACAGCTTTTGTATCTCATTTCTATCGTTATTGTCTGAGATGTCTCTCTCTCTCTCTCTCTCTCTCTAACAGATCTCTCTCTAACAGATCTCTCTCTCACTAGACTCTCTCTCGGTCCACGACCTTCGGCGCCGACGCCGACCGTCGGAGCCGAGCCGACCGACCACCGGTCCCCGGCGTCGACCGCCGTCGCCGGTCTCCGGCCTCGTCGCCGTCGCCGGTATCCGGCTTCGTCGCCGTCGCCGGTCCACGGCTTTGGCGCCGGCGCCGATATCTGGCTCCATCGCCGTCGCCGATCTACGGCGCCGACCCTACCACCGGTCACCACCGTACCCCCTCTCCCCTGCGCCTCGGTTTCCGGCCTTGTCGCTGTCGCCGACCGCCGGTCACCGACGCCGACCGCCGGGACTGACCGCCGGTCACCGACCTCCGTCGCTGAGATCCGGTTCCCCCCTCTGCACCCCTCCCACCCCACCCCCACCCCCACCCCTTCTCTGTCCAGACCGCCCCCCCCTTCCTCCGGCGCCGTTACAACATTGCAGCAGCCGAAGCTCGGTCTTCAGCTGCACCGCCGCTCCATCGTCCGCAGCCGCGGATACATCTCTGTAGCGATCCTCCGGCAGTAGGTCGAAGCGGGGCTTGGTTGCCGGCTTGGTCTACAAGTGAAATCTGGTGACTTCTAACCTTTGCTTATTTCATTCTCCATTCTGCATTCTTTCATTCTTCATATTATACTAGTAATTGAGTATAGTTTGGTTGCTGGAATATTTCCTTGAATTCGTGCGAGCCTTGTATTACTTGCTGCTGCTTTACTATTGACTTGCGTGGGATTTGTGAACATTGTTTGTTGTCTGTTGTTGCTGTTGCTGTGGTCGCTTCTCAGTTTTGCTTCGGGAGTAGTCCTTTGAACGTGTGTGTGCCTTGTATCTCCTAGCTGCTGCTTTGATATTGACACCGGGTATGTCCTTATATTTTCCTATTTTTTTCGTGTAGTTGTGGCTGTGGGTGGTAATGGGTGGTTAGGGTCATGTCCGAGGGGGTTGGGGCGTGGGGCTGTGGCGGGGGCAGGAGATGGGGAGAGAACGGGAGTGGGTGGGAGGCCAAGGTTTGGCCGAGGGGGGGTGAGTGGGGGGCGCGTGGATAGCAACGGTAGGCTGAGGGTTGGGTCTTGGAATATAGGGACCCTTCAGGGGAAGTCCATAGAGCTGGTGAAGATTCTTAGGAAGAGAAGGATCAACCTTGCGTGTGTCCAAGAGACCAAGTGGGTAGGGTCTAAGGCCAGGGATGTGGACGGTTACAAGCTGTGGTACTCTGGGAGCGACAGGCGTAGGAATGGAGTTGGCATCTTGGTAGATGAAGAGCTTAGAGGTCAGGTAGTGGAGGTGAAGAGGATCAACGATAGGTTGATGACTATTAAGTTGGTCATTCGGGGGTTTACCCTGAACGTGTGTAGTGCCTATGCGCCGCATGTGGGATCGGAGGGGGAGGAGAAGATGCGGTTCTGGGAGGCTTTGGAGGACGTGGTGAGAGGCGTGCCCAGTTCGGAGAAGATTGTGGTAGCGGGGGATTTCAACGGGCACATCGGGGCGCTACCGGGAGGCTTGGGGATGTGCATGGTGGTTTTGGTTTTGGGGAGAGAAATGAAGAGGGGGCGACCCTATTGGAGTTTGCGAGGGCGTTTGGGCTGGTGGTGGTGAACTCGGGCTTCCCGAAGAAGGACGAGCACCTGATCACTTTTCGGAGCGCGATAGCCAGGACCCAGATTGACTTTTTGTTGCTTAGGAAAGGGGATAGGGCGTTGTGTAGAGACTGTAAAGTCATCCCGAGTGAGAATCTTTCGACCCAACATAGGCTCTTGGTTATGGATTTGGGTATAAAGAAGAATAGAAAGAGGAGGAGTGAGGAGTGTAGACCGAGAATTAAGTGGGGCGGTTTGACGCCGGTGAATGCGTGGGAGATAGGGGAGAGGTTGGCGGGAATGGGGGTGTGGGAGTGTAGGGGGGATGTGGATAATATGTGGGACAGGGCGGCAACGTGCATCAGGGAGAATGCAAGGGAGGTGTTGGGTGTTTCTAGGGGCCGGGCCGGACATCATCGGGGAGATTGGTGGTGGAATGAAGAGGTGGGGAAGAAAGTGGAGACCAAGAAAGAGGCGTATGCTAAGTTGGTGGAAAGTAAGGACGAAGAAGAGAAGCGGGTAAACAGGAAAGAGTACAAGCTAGCGAGGAAGGAGGCGAAGTCAGCGGTCACGGCAGCTAAGACGGCCGCTTTTGAGAGCTTGTATGCAGGGTTACAGAGGAAAGGAGGGGAGAAAAAGTTGTTCCGACTCGCAAAGGCTAGGGAGAGGAAGGGTCGTGACCTCGATCAGGTGAGGTGCATTAAGGGGGAGGACGGTAGAGTGTTGGTGGAGGACGGCCACATAAAGAAGAGATGGCAGTCGTACTTTCATAGGCTCTTGAATGACGAGGGGGACAGAGCTATTGTGTTAGGGGAACTGGAGCACTCAGGGGAGTGTCGGGATTTTAGCTATTGTAGACGTTTTAAGGTAGACGAGGTTAGACAGGCAGTCCGCAGGATGCGAAGGGGTAGGGCGACGGGGCCGGATGAGATACCGGTGGAGTTTTGGAAGTTCGTTGGAGAGGCTGGTGTAAGGTGGTTGACTGCTTTGTTCAATGAAATTTTCAGGACGGCAAAGATGCCCGAGGCGTGGAGGTGGAGTACCATGATCCCCCTCTATAAGAATAAGGGGGACATTCAGTGTTGCAATAACTATAGGGGGATTAAGTTACTGAGTCACTCTATGAAGATCTGGGAGAGAGTGGTCGAGGTGAGGCTGAGACGGATAGTGTCTATCTCGGAAAATCAGTTCGGATTTATGCCCGGCCGCTCGACGACGGAGGCAATCCACCTGGTACGGAGGTTGGTGGAGCAGTATAGGGAGAGGAAGAAGGATCTGCACATGGTGTTCATCGACCTGGAAAAGGCGTACGACAAAGTCCCCAGGGAAGTACTTTGGAGATGCCTGGAGGTGAGTGGAGTACCGCAGGCATATATCAGAGTAATTAAGGATATGTATGAGGGAGCGAAAACCCAGGTGAGGACGGCGGGAGGAGACTCAGAGCATTTCACTGTCCTGACAGGATTGCACCAGGGATCTACTCTTAGTCCCTTTTTGTTTGCGTTAGTAATGGATGTGTTGACGCGGCGTATCCAAGGGGAGGTGCCGTGGTGTATGCTTTTTGCAGACGATGTAGTCCTGATAGATGAGACTCGAGGGGGGGTGAATGACAAATTAGAGTTGTGGAGGCAAACTCTGGAGTCTAAAGGGTTCAGGGTGAGCAGAACCAAGACAGAGTATGTGGAATGTAAGTTTAATGACGTGAGGCGGGAGAATGAGGTAGTAGTGAGGCTAGAAGCACAGGAGGTAGGGAAGAGGGATAAGTTCAAGTATCTCGGGTCCGTGATCCAGAGTAACGGTGAGATTGACGAGGATGTCTCGCACCGTATTGGGGCGGGATGGATGAAGTGGAAACTCGCATCGGGGGTGCTGTGTGATAAGAAGGTGCCGCCCAAGCTTAAAGGCAAATTCTATAGGGTGGTAGTCCGTCCGGCCTTGCTGTATGGAGCGGAGTGTTGGCCAGTTAAGAACTCCCACATCCAAAGAATGAAGGTGGCAGAAATGCGGATGTTGCGCTGGATGTGTGGACTGACCCGAGGGGATAGAGTTCGGAATGAGACTATCCGGGAGAAGGTTGGTGTGACTTCAGTGGAGTGTAAGATGCGGGAAGCACGATTGAGATGGTTCGGACACGTGAAGAGGAGGGGCATGGATGCCCCGGTCCGTAGGTGTGAGAGGCTAGCGTTGGATGGTTTTAGACGGGGTAGGGGTAGACCGAAGAAGTACTGGGGTGAGGTGATTAGGCGGGACATGGAACAGTTACAGCTCACCGAGGACATGACCCTAGATAGGAAGGTATGGAAGATGCGAATTACGGCAGAGGATTAGGGCCAGTTCGGGTCGCTAGTGTAGGGAATAAATTGGTGGGGGTGTATTCCTGTTATGATTCCGTATTCAATGTTCCGTGTTCCGTGTTCCATGTTTATTACGAATATGTGTGCTTTCCTTTGCTGTATATTCCTGCATTCCTGCTTTACTCTGTTTTATATTCCTTATGGGTGCCGTATCTATGTTATGTCATCTGCTTCTGTGCTGTACTATGTGTTGTGTGATATCTCGTGACTTGAGCCGGGGGTCTTTCGGAAACAGCCTTTCTACTTCATCAGAGGTAGAGGTATGGACTGCGTACATCTTACCCCCCCCAGACCCCACTAAGTGGGAATACACTGGGTTTGTTGTTGTTGTTGTTGTTGTATCTCATTTCTATCGCCAGTACAAAATTTGTGAAATTGGGTCGGGGGTCAATTGTATAAAAATAATGTTTTTTCAAAAGTCTGATATCGCCATTGAGTCGAGAGCTTTAATTTAGTAGGGTAGAATAGTTCATTTGTATTCTTGGAATTCTGGATGTATCCCGAGGGGACCACAGAGACTTGAAATTCTCCAAGTCCTTAGTTGGTGCACCACTCTGCTGGTATAGCCTCTTAAGCGGCCAGCCGATCGTGTATGCGACCTGGCTTAACAATATGATTGTCGCTTAAGCTATGGCCAGCTCTCTTAAGAGAGTGTCGCTCAAGTTACATTAGGCTCACTTAAGTGACATGTGCATGGCCATGCCGGCATCGCTTAAGCGACAATTGGTCACTCAAGTGATGTCCTCTTAAGCGACCAAGTGGCCACTGAAGTGATGTCTACATATATATCCCCATTTTCTCATTTTCCACCATTTTTAAGACATGGAGCTTGGGGTTTCAAGTTTTCAAGCTTGGGTAAGTCCCAAATCTCTATTTCATTTTTTTTCCAGTTCTTGTCATTTAAATCTTGTTAGAACTCGATTCAAAAATAAAATTTGGGAATTTTGACTCAGAAGGCCTAAATTAGTAATTCTTCAATTTAAAC
>NW_025872801.1:0-6111 GCF_002878395.1 Capsicum annuum
CATAGGAGATATTTTCAAATACATAAAATCACTAATCTCAAACTCGAGATCCTTTCTGGGTACATCTGCATACAATTTTTGTCGGCTCTGAGCTGTCTTAAGACTTTCCCTGATCAACTAAACTTTCTCTAGGGTATCAAATACAAAGTCGGGCCCTACCACTGTGGCCTCACCCACTTTAAACCAACCAATGGGAGATCTACACCTCCTCCCATAAAACACCTCAAATGGAGTCATTTGAATGCTGGAATGATAACGGTTATTGTATACGAATTCAATCAAAGGAAAGTGGTCATCCCAACTACCTTTAAAGTCTATTGTAAACACTCGTAGCATATATTCTAAAGTCTGAATATTCCTTTCTGCTTGACTATCTGTTTGAGGATAAAAGGCTGTACTGAGGTAAACTCGGGTACCAAGACCCTTTTGGAATGCCTTCTAGAAATGAGAGGTAAATTAGGTATCTCTATCTGAGATAATGAACAACAAAACACCATGCAATCTGACCAACTCTCTGATCTAGAGTTTGGCATAATCCTCGGATGAATAAAAGGTATGGACTAGTAGAAAATGAGCTGATTTGGTTATATTGTCTACAATGACCCAAACTTAATTATGCTGGCGATGAGTACGAGGTAAACATGTCAAAAAGTCCATGTTCACTTCTTCCTATTTCCAGGTGGTAATATTGAACTCCTGCATGGACCTACTTGGCTTTTGATGCTTGATCTTAACATGTTGACATGTTGAGCACTTAGCCACAAACTCTGCAATATCTCTCTTCATCCCACTCCACCAACAGATCTCAGGAAAATCACGATACATCGTAGTAGCCCCTGGATAAATAGAGTAGCGCACACCATGCGCTTCTAGAAAAACTCATTGTCTTAAGTCATCTACACCTAACACATATAGCTTACCTTGACAACGTAAAACACCATCTCCCCCTTGGGAGTAGACCTCTACTTTCTAATCTCTGACTGATTCCTTCAACTTTACTAAACTGGGATCACTATCCTACTTTTCCTTTACCGCAGAAACCAGGGATGATTCTGAAGTACTCTGCACCCATACACTACATTCTGCTAAATCGACTAAACGAACACCTAATCGGGAAAGCTGATGAACTTCCTAAACTAACTTCTTCTTACCATCCTCCAGATGAGTAACACTACCCATAGACATTCTACTGAGAGCATCAACCACAACATTGGCTTTACCTAGATGATATAGGATGCTCATGTTGTAGTCTTTTAATAAATCCAACCACCTTCTCTAACGGAGGTTTAGATCTTTTTGAGAGAACACATACTGTATGCTCTTATGGTCAGTAAACACATCAATGTGCACCCCATACAAATAGTACCTCCAAATATTTAAGGATAATACTACTGTTTCTAACTCAAGATCATAAGAAGGATAGTTCCTTTCATGGGGCTTAAGCTATCTAAAGGCGTAGGCTATGACCTTACCTCTCTACATCAAAACACACCCCAAACTGATCTAGAGGCATCACAATATACCACAAACCCATCTGAACCATTTGGTAGGGTCAAAATTGGAGCTGTAGTGAGTAGAGTCATCAACTCTTGAAAACTCTTTTCACAAGAATCTGACCATTGGAATTTGACTTTCTTCTGAGCCAATCTGGACATGGGGGATGAAATATATGAAAATCCCTCAACAAACCATCGCTAATAGCCATCCAAGCCTAAGAAACTCCTAATATATGATAGAGAGATGGGTCTAGTCCAGTTTCTCACTACTTCGGTCTTTTAGGGATCAACTCTAATTCCATCATCGGAAATGATATGGCCAAGGAAAGCTACTAACCTTAGCCAAAATTTTCACTTACTGAATTTGGCGAATAGCAGATGATTTCTTAGAGTCTGTAGTACTATTCTTAGATGGTCTGCATAATCATGCTCACTATGAGAGTAGACAAGAATGTCATCTATGAAGACTATGATGAACATGTACAGGTACTGCTTAAACACAAAATTTATCAAGTCCATCAAGGTTGCAGGGGCATTGGTAAGACCAAAGGACATGACTACGAATTCAAAGTGACCATACCAAGTTTTGAAGATTGTTTTTAGGAGTTACATTCTCTGACTCTGAGCTGATGATAGCCCAATCTGAGGTTTGTCTTAGAGAAGTAACTGGCACCCTAAAGTTTGTCAAACAAGTCATCAATTTTGGAAAGTGGATACTTGTTCTTGACTATGACTTTATTTAGCTGATGCTAGCCAATACACATTCTGAGAGAACCATTTTTCTTACGCATAAATAAAATTGGTGCGCCCCACGGGGACATACTAGGTCTGTTGAATCCCTTATCTAGGAGATCCTTTAACTATTCTTTTAATTCTCTGAGTTCTGCAGGTGCCACTTTGTATGACGGAATAGATATGGGCAGAGTATCTTGAAGAAGATCGATTCCAAAATTAATTTCCTTTTGGGAGGAACTCCGAGGAGATCTTCGAGAAACACATCTGGGAATTCACATACTACTGACACTGATTCAAGATTAGGGGTTTTTGAACTAGAGTCCTGAACTCGAACGAGATAGTAGACACATCTCTTAGATATCATTTTTTTCCTTTAGGTAAGAAATAAGTTGACCCCTAAGTGTTGAAGTACTACCCCTCCACTCTAGGACGGGTTCATATGGAAACTGAAACTGGACAATTCTATTTTTACAGTTGACTGAGGGATAGAAGGAATGAATCTAATCCATGTCAAGAATGACATCAAAGTCGGTCATCTCTAATTTGACAAAGTCTACTGAAGTGACTTTCTGAGATACCATAACTGGATAGTTCTTGTATACTCATTGAGATATGGTAGATTTACCCACTGGGGTAGAGACTGAGAAAGGATCTGCTAGGATTTGGGGACTAACTCTGAAGTCAACAGCTATATAAAGAGTAACAAAGGATAAGGAAGCTCCTGGATCTAGCAAAGCATAAACATAAAAATGATACACTTATAACGTACCAGTGGTCATATTAGGAGAACTTTCCTGATCGGATCGGGACTAAAGTGCACAGAGTCTATTTGGGCCGTGCCCACTGGTGGCACTGGATGCGGCACCCTGCTGATTCAGGTGACCATACTGAGCTGGGGGACGATTATGCTGGCTCTACAAACCCACCTGAGGACACTGCCTGACCTTGTGTCCTGGCTTGTTATATTCGAAACACACATCACTGCTAGCTCTACAGATACCCTGGTGGTTTCTACTATATTTCTGACAAAGGGGATTGGTTCGGGCACTACTAACACTACCCTGAGGTTTAGGGCCTGACGCCCTATCTTTGTTGCCATCTCTAAATATTGGCATAGGAGCACTGGCGAGGATGGAGATGGAACTAACGATTTCAGGCGAAACTGAGAACAATTCCCACCCTCTAAATTAGGCTGAGCAAAGTTGAAACTACCTATTCTCACTCTCTTGTTTTCCCTTTTCTTTCCTTTATTCTTGGCCTTCTCTATCTGCTAAGCATGGACCATGAGCCTGGATATATCCATCTCCTTATCAACATTGCAGTCCTACACTCCTTGAGCACACTGCTAGACACTCCAGACACAAACTTACTCATCTTAGATCTTCTATTTGCTACTACACCCGAGGCATATCTAGCTAATTGAGTAAACTAGAGAGAATACTCTTATACTATCAGATTGCCCTGCTTCAGATTTATAAACTCCAAAACCTTCACTTCTCTCAACTCTAGCAGAAAGAATCTATCTAGAACAACAATAGAAAACTCTTCCCATTCTATGGGCCCTGCATCTATGGCCCTTTCTGCTTTCTACTATTTAAACCATAAGTGTGCCATATCCTATAACTGATATGCATCCAACTCAGTGCTCCCAACAGTAGTCACTCTATTAATATCTATAACTTCCTACAGCTGATCAAGAAATTCCTGAGAGTCCTCATCTGACTTAGACCTAGTAAAAGATGGAGGGTTCATTCGAGAGAAATCCTAAATCCTGGTAGAAGCAGTATTAGCCACTGGGTTGGCCATAAAAGTAGTTGGACATTCATTCTGGGCTGCCACAGAATGAGCTAGGGCGGTGAAAGCTGCTCTAAACTCAGTGTGGGAGACATGTTCATCCAGAGGATATGGCTGGATGGACTAAGGTTCTGGCTAGTCTCCCGTTCCTCTTCCCTTAGTCCTCTTTGGAGGCATATTCTATAAATGGAAGAGAAACTTGGATTAGACAGAGATTTTATCTGGAGATCATGCCCATTCGCACGATATATGTACTAAAAAAAGGGAAACTTTTTTTAAAATATCTCATAGCCTCCTATCCATAAGTGTGGCGCGCTACACACCTATGCACAAAACTCTACTAGATGCGGTTTTTAGACTTCCTAGGACTCTGTTGAACCTTAGGCTCTGATACTAAGTTTTTAATGCCTCCAGTTTGTTCCTCGAATGCTACACGGTACTCATAATCCTGATGGACCACAAGCTAACCTATGATAGTTACCGGTTGTAATATCTAAATAATAATACTACAAATATGCGGAATTAGGTTGAAACTTTCCATAAGGTTCAATACTAAAATAAAACTAAATACGGTATAACAATACCAAAACTAAAACTTCTATCTGAAAATAATCTAGTCTGAAAATCCTCTACTATCGAATCATGGAGTTGATGGGACAAGGCCCCAACTAACTCTAACTACTAAAAACTATACTAATAAACTAAAATACTAAAGAAAATAATTATGTCCTCAAATTCATGAGGACTCACCTCTAACTCTGACTGTTGAAGATCTAACCTGCTAAGGGTGCTCGGGAGCCCATGCATCTGAACCTATGAAACAAAGCATCATAGCGCATAATAAAGGCATGCATCCGTACTTTGAATGTATTGGTATGCCAAGTAAGGTAGGCTAAAATGCATGGGTTCATATGCAAGAACAATACTGACTAAATGACATGAATATAACTAAATGAGAGTACATGAATGAATAGATATACTATAACTGAGATCGTGACAACACTGGATACTGAGTTCTGAATTGCTTATTTACTGATATCTGAGTTTACTAATACTATGTAGCTGATAACTGAGTGATTATATCTGAAAGTCTTAATTCTGTGGAACTATACTGAGTTTCATGCTGAATTGAGTGACTGTGTCTGACAGTACTAAATCTGTAGAACTGAACTGAGTTCTATAATGAGACTAAGCCTGAAACTGAAACTGTGGGAGGTAATCACATAACCGACATGCCCCTTTTTGAATAGATTAAGGTCCAACCTATAACCCCAGTTGGAAGGGTGTCAGTACCGTGCCATGGGTAAAGATAAGTTGTGAGTTAACCCTCTATGACAGAAAGCTCTTTCATGAACCCTCACTGTTAGGAAAACTCATGTGAGATGTATCAATCCTAATCTGGCAGGAAGATATCTCAACCTACACTGGCTATGTAGTTCTGTAATGCAGGGATTGCTACTAAGGGTCAAACCCTCTGCTGGTAGAAATACCGCCATCCCTGGGTTCACTCGGTGCTGAATCCTACCCCCAACTGAATAGGTACTGAACTGAGATACTGAACTAATTTCCTAGTTTATACTAGTCTTGACTAAACTGTTAATTAACTTTACTGAGTTCCGTTGATTGACAAAATACTACTGAATTCTGTTGGCTAACTGAGTTTACTAAGGTTTGAACTGAATATTAAACTTGACGAGACTAATACTGAGTCTACTGAGTTCTCCTGTGCCCTGTAACTGACTAAGAGTACTACTGATCGTGATGTGACTGAGATTATTCTGTAACTGATACTGGCTCTAGGTAAACAGCTAAATAGTCGGGTATAAATACCCCCAGGACTCCAAGGCATGAAAAGTAAAGCTTCGCATGATCTTACGTAGCATAAAAATGTACACTTATTCATAATGCATCTATAGAGGCATTTTATCAAACACTTGCATAGCATGAAATAGTATACATACTAGCATGATATAATCTAATTATTACATTCACATGAGCAATTCATCAAACACTTGAATGGCATAGTATATGCATATAAAACTAAACAACATGTAAGCATCATGATTTAATTTCCAAATTTACAATT
>NW_025872802.1:0-3913 GCF_002878395.1 Capsicum annuum
TGTAACTGCTCCATGTCCCGCCTAATCACCTCACCCCAGTACTTCTTCGGCCTACCCCTACCCCGCCTAAAACCATCCAACGCTAGTCTCTCACACCTACGAACCGGGGCATCCATGCCCCTCCTCTTCACGTGTCTGAACCATCTCAATCGGGCTTCCCGCATCTTGCACTCCACTGGAGTCACACCAACCTTCTCCCGGATAGTCTCATTCCAAACTATATCCCCTCTAGTCAGCCCACACATCCAGCGCAACATCCGCATTTCTGCCACCTTTATTTTTTGGATGTGGGAGTTCTTAACTGGCCAACACTCCGCTCCATACAACATGGCCGGACAGACTACCACCCTGTAGAATTTGCCTTTCAGCTTGGGCGGCACCTTCTTATCACACAACAACCCCGATGCGAGCTTCCACTTCATCCATCCTGCCTCAATACGGTGCGAGACATCCTCGTCAATCTCATTGTTACTCTGGATCACGAACCTGAGATACTTGAAACTATCCCTCTTACATACCTCCTGCGATTCCAGCTTTACTACTACCTCATTCTCCCGCCTCACGTCATTAAACTTGCATTCCACATACTTTGTCTTGCTTCTGCTCACCCTGAACCCTTTAGACTCAAGAGTTTGCCTCCACACCTCTAATTTGTCATTCACACCCCCTCGAGTCTCATCTATCAGAACTACATCATCTGCAAAAAGCATACACCATGGCACCTCCCCTTGAATACGCCGCGTCAACACATCCATCACCAACGCAAACAAAAAGGGACTAAAAGTAGATCCCTGATGCAATCCTGTCAAGACAATGAAATGCTCTGAGTCTCCTCCCGCTGTCCTCACCTGAGTTTTCGCTCCATCATACATATCCTTAATTGCTCTGATATATGCCAGCGGTACTCCACTCACCTCCAAGCATCTCCAAAGCACCTCCCTGGGGACTTTGTCGTAAGCCTTCTCCAGGTCGATAAACACCATTGCAGGTCCTTCTTCCTTTCCCTATACTGTTTCACCAACCTCCGCACCAGGTGAATTGCCTCCATCGTCGAGCGGCCAGGCATAAATCCAAACTGGTTTTCCAAAATAAACAGTATCCGTCTCAGCCTCACCTCGACCACTCTCTCCCAAATCTTCATAGAGTGACTCAATAACTTAATCCTCCTATAGTTATTGTAACTCTGGATGTCACCCTTATTCTTATAGAGAGGGATCATGGTACTCCACCTCCAAGCCTCGGGCATCTTTTCCGTCTTGAAGATTTCATTAAACAATCCAGTCAACCACCTTACACCATCCTCTCCAACGAACTTCTAAAACTACACCGGTATCTCATCCGGCCCAGTCGCCCTACCCCTTCGTATCCTGCAAACAGCCTCTCTAACCTCTACCTTAAAACGTCCATAGTAGCTAAAATCCCGACACTCCTCTGAGTGCTCCAGTTCCCCTAACACAATAGCTCTATCCCCTTCGTCATTCAAGAACCTATGAAAGTATGACTGCCATCTATTCTTAATGTGGCCGTCCTCCACCAACACTCTACCGTCCTCCCCCTTAATGCACCTCACCTGATCGAGGTCACGACCCTTCTTCTCCCTAGCCTTAGAGAGTCTAAACAACTTTTTCTCCCCTCCTTTCTCCTGTAACCCTGCATACAAGCTCTCAAAAGCGGCTGTCTTAGCTGCCATGACTGCTGACTTAGCCTCTTTCCTAGCTAGCTTGTACTCTTTCCTGTTTACCCACTTCTCTTCTTCGTCCTTACTCTCAACCAATTTAGCATACACCCGTTTCTTGGTCCCCACTTTCTTCTCCACCTCTTCATTCCACCACCAATCCCCCCGATGATGCCCGACCCGGCCCCTAGAAACACCCAACACCTCACTTGCATTCTCCCTGATGCACCTACCCGCCCTATCCCACATACTATCCACATCTCCCCTACACTCTCACACCCCCATTCCCGCCAACTTCGCTCCTATCTCCCATGCATTCACTGGCGTCAAGCCGCCCCACTTAATTCTAGGTCTACATTCCTTACTCCTCCTCTTTCTATTCTTCTTTATACCCAAATCCATAACCAAGAGCCTATGCTGGGTCGAAAGATTCTCACTCGGTATGACCTTACAATCCTTACACAACGCCCTATCCCCTTTCCTAAGCAACAAAAAGTCAATCTGGGTCCTGGCTATCGTACTTCGAAAGGTGATCAGGTGATCGTCCTTCTTCGGGAAGCCCGAGTTCACCACCACCAGCCCAAAGGACCTCACAAACTCCAATAGAGTAGCCCCCTCTTCATTTCTCTCCCCCAAAGCCTCCCGGTAATGCCCCGATGTGCCCGTTGAAATCTCCTGCTACAACAATCTTCTCCGAGCTAGGCACGTCTCTCACCACCTCCTCCAATGCCTCCCAAAACTGCATCTTCTCCTCCCCCTCCGATCCCACTTGCTGCGCATATGCACTACACACGTTCAGGGTAAACCCCCAAATGACCAACTTAATAGTCATCAACCTATCGTTGATCCTCTTCACCTCTACTACCTGACCCCTAAGCTCTTCATCTACTAAGATGCCAACTCCATTCTTACGCCTCTCGCTCCCAGAGTACCACAGCTTGTAACCATCCACCTCCCTAGCCTTAGACCCTACCTACTTGGTCTCTTGAACACACGCAATATTGATCCTCCTCTTTCTAAGAATCTTCAAAAGTTCTATGGACTTACCCTGAAGGGTTCCTATATTCCAAGACCCAACCCTCAGCCTACCATCACTATCCACATGCCCTCCACTACCCCCCTCCCCCGTGGCCAAACCTTGGCCTCCCTCCCACTCCCGCCCTTTCCTCATCCCCCGCCCCCACCACGGCCCCATGCCCCAACCCCCTCGGACATGACCCTATCCAACCATTATTGCCCACAGCCACAGTAGCAAAGCAGCAGCAAGAAATACAAGGCTCACACAAATTCAAAGGAATAATCCAGGAACAAAACTAAACTCAACTAGAGAGCAAACACCAATGGACTCAACACCCAAAGCCCTAAAACCAGACTCCAAAGACAATAACCCAATCCAAAGCAGTGCAAGAAACGACCACAGCAACAGCAACAACAGACAACAGACAATATCAACAAATCCAACGCAAGTCAAGGTACAGGGGCTACTACTAGCATAATACGAAGAATGAAATAACAAAGGTTAGAAGTCACTGGGTTACGCTTATAAACCAAGCCAAAAACCAAAGCCCAGCGTTGACCGGGTTCCGGGGGATTCCGGTGCTGAGATGGAGTTGTGGCTGCTGGAGACCGAGGGAACTGGTCGTCGTTTGGGTGCTGCGGCTGCTGGCGACCGAGCGGCGGGTGCAGGAGGAGCTTCGGCTATTGGAGACCAAATCGACAGCTGGAGACTGAGCGGCGGCTGGCTGGAGACCGAGGTGGGGGGCTGTTGTATCCCGCCGGCGCCGGAGGGGGGGTCTGGACGGAGAGGGGGGTATGAACGGAGGGGGGAGAGCGGATTGGAACTGAAGGTCGGTGACGGAGGGTAGTGGGGAGCGGCGATGGGGGTCGGCGTCGGGGACCGGAGGTCAGGGCCTGAGGTCGGGTCGGGTCGACGATATAATTGGATAACATTCTTGTTGTTCAGGGCGATGATGTGAAGATAATGATGAGATTGTATAGCACCGGTGAAGAGATTGAGCTCCAGTATTTCCAAATGTGCAGGTAATCCTCGGCACTAGAATTACCATATACAAATTTTATTAGTTTAACAGAAATATCATAATCACTAAGCTGATGAGATATTCAAAAAACCTATGCATAAAATGACCCAAGAGAGAGATATTTAGACTCAGTAATGGAGAAAGAAACACAATTTTGTTTCTTACTGCTCCATGATATAAGAGAATTACCTATAAGCTG
>NW_025872803.1:0-2549 GCF_002878395.1 Capsicum annuum
TTTATTTAATCATTTTTTAACTACATCCAAGTGATGGTCTATAACCTTGTACATAGATCATCGTGGTCTATGCCTAATCATGATATCAGTCGATTCGATGATAAATGTGTAAGTCTACGATAGACTATATTGATCGATGGATGACATAGTTCATGATCTACGACGGTCTATTAAGTGTCATCACCAGTCCAAGATCATCTATTTAAATCATTTTTAATTAAATTATTTTCTTCCACCAGCCACAAAACATGTGATTATCCATTTAAATCATATTATATTTAATTATTTTTTTCCACCAGCCCCAAATACATGTTACTATTATTTATTTAATTTTTTTAATTTAATAATGGTCTTTCATAATTCTCAAAATGTGTGATTATCTATTTAAATCATTTTTAATTTAATTATTTTCTTCCACCAGCCACATAACATGTGATAATCTGTTTAAATCTTTTAAAATTAAATTATTTTTTGAAAATCTGTTATTATTTGTTTTAATTTACCCGATGATCCATCGATTCATGTAGTCTACGATCGACTAATATGTACAGTCGATGAAATACTTTGTATAAAATCTAAACATTAGATTTTACTCTTCAGAAAATTAGTCAAGCCACAATACTGTAACTTGAAAAGGCAGATAGATTTGATTCGAGTTTTCAAACAAGGGACCAGAACAAACATGACAAACACACAATGTTAAAAGAAACTGAAACATAGTTGTATTAAAATTGTTCATTGCATTACATAATAAAATTTACATCAAAATGGAGAAAATGAAAGAAGCTTTCTTCTAACAAGATCCTACAAGGAAAGCTTCTTCAGCAATAAACAAATAAAAAAAAACTTAAAAACATATACTAAAATAAAATAATTAAACTAAATTATGAAATGGTGGGGGGAGGTGATGTATCAGGGCCTTCAATTCCGAGCCTTTCCAGAACTGCCCTCAAGAAATGAGCAATTCGACGGAGCTCCCGCTCCAGGTAGATGTGGTCTTGACCCAGCCAGTAGAAAAGCCGGTCGAAATCATTCCTTAGGAGGAGGAGGTCGTAGTGCCTCGGAGGAACACGTCTGATGGGGTGCAGGGTATCCTTCTTGGAGTCATTTTTTTTATTTGGGTGAAGAAAAAGAAGAAGAGACGATTTCTGATATTTTCGATTTAGGAAAAACTGAAGGGTTGCGTAGAAAGAGGGCCTGTACTTATAGACCTGTAGATTGCGTTCGTTCATATATCCACCCATTGGTAGGTCGACGTGTCTGACAAGAGAAAACGTTTCGTATGCGTATACCAGCTATTTTTACTTGTGAAGAGACGTTTTGTGTAGTTTTTTAATAAATGGGAACGGGAAACAAGGGAAATAATGATTCATTGCATCGATTGGAGAGATAAGCCGGGAAAATGACCAACATAACGTGTTAGATCAGCAATAATATAATTAATACATAATATTTTATAGAACATATATTATATATACCGTAAACTATAGATAGTCTATCGTAGACAAAGCTTTAGGTCTATAACAACTGAACGTTAAAATCTACAGAAATGGACATTCATCCCCCCAAAACAGTTGCTTTACAACTGAAGCTAAAAAAAAGACTATTTATGATTTGATGCCCATTCTACACGTGGTTCTTTTGTATCCGGATTTCTTGCATAGTGAACACTTATTCCTCCTTTTGGACTTGAATGTCTCACCGACGCCCTTAGTGCGTTTGACTTTCTTCCTTCCGAGTTTGGGATCGTACGGGGGTGGAGAAATTTTAGTGTCTATCAATTCCTGTGGCACAGTCCATTCAGCCTCCGGCGAGACCACGTTAATTGCTTCCGAGTATGCGAGGAGGTAACTTTCAGCTTTATAAATTGGCGAAGAGTAGTCGTAGATGGAGTTACCATAATCTTCGCCATCGCCGTACTTTTCTCGCCAAGCTGCCATCGCGTGTTCGCACGGTATTTTCATCAAGTTAAATTTCCGTCAAGAACAGCTCTTCTCCAAGAGATTGAACTTGGCAGTAACGCCGTTGCCAAACACCGTATACTCGTTGAGAACTCCGTTTGGATTACCCACATACAAGGAATCGCTCGCACTCTTATTATCCCTTAGGATCCTTTCCGCAGAAGGCACAAATATGTTCTCTTTACCATCGACAAATGTCTGCCGCTCCCTAAACTTTTCACCAAATTTCTTAGCAATTGAATTGAATATGTACGAAACGGGGTACTTCCGTTCATCCATCAAAATCGAGCTAAGCGACTTGGCGATGTTTATGGTCATCGCGTTGTATCTATTGCCCGGAAAGTGTGCTCTACTCCATTTTTCAAAACCAAGCATATTTTCAAGGACATGAGCTGCCTCGGGGAATTTACTCTTCAATTCCACAAAATTATCGCTAAACTCATCAAAGGAATAAGCCTTTGCCGCAACGTAGAATAGATAAAGATGTTCTCCGCATGTTGATTTACGCGAAGCTTTTTAGCGAGGTGCCTCATGCAAAGTCCGTGATGTGCATGACTGTATACATGGGAGAAGGCATTGGCGATGCTA
>NW_025872804.1:0-6225 GCF_002878395.1 Capsicum annuum
ATAGCTTCTATGAGGCGCCAGATTAGTTGGCAGTGCAGCCTGCTTGATTTGTTTGCATGCAAAAGAGTAATTATAACTAATCTTCACAACCCTGCTTATAAAAAGCACTATCCCCTCTGTTAGCCCATATGTTATTGGGCCTTTAGTTTATGGCCCTTTAGGTTATTGGCTATGTATATATAGCCTACTTTTGTTTAGTTAGTTTCAGGCTTTTTCAGATTATATTGTAAACCTTAGCCTTTCTTCCTTTCAATAAAGTTCTATTAACATGGTATCAAAGCTAGTTCGATCCATGTCCTTTGATTTGTTGGTTGAAGATTTTGTAGCAGGCACCTACTGCGCGGATCGAACTCCGCGGTGAGTTCGCTGGGGGGTACGGGGGGCAGCGCGCCCCCGTCCGGGGTTCGGGGCGGAGCCCCGAATTTTTTTTTTTTTGAGGTGCTGCTGTATTCGTTTGCTGTTTTCGTTGGGTTTTTTGGTTGGATTGATTTGTTGCTGTCTTCGTTTGCTGTCTGGTATTGTTCGTCTTTCGTTCCTTTGCTTGCTGCCATTGTTGTTCGTTCGGAATTGTTCAACCTAGGGTTTTGCATCTTTTTGTTTTTTGAATTGTTTGTGTGTTGCTGTGTTTACAATGACTGGAAAGGATGATTCTCTCCAGTCCATTAGTACTCAATTAGATGGTAAGAACTATGCCTATTGGAGTTATGTCATGAAGAATTTTCTTCGTGGGAAGAATATGTGGGGTTATATCACTGGAGTAAAACCAAGACCTATCGATGATAAAACTGAAAATTTTGATTTGTTGGTGGACTTATGGGAAACTAATAACTCCAAGATTATCACTTGGATTAACAATTCTGTAACTCAGTCAATTGGTATGCAATTGGCTAAGTATGACACAGCAAAGGAGGTCTGGGATCATTTGGAAAGACTGTACACTCAGTCTAATTTTGCTAAGCAGTACCAGTTGGAGTATGATATCCGTGCTCTTCAACAGCATGATCTCAGTATTCAAGATTTTTATGCTGCCATGTCGGATTTGTGGGATCAATTGGCACTTACTGAATCTGCAGAGTTAAAAGGTTTTGGGCCGTACATTGCTAGACGGGAAGAGCAACGCTTGGTTCAGTTTTTGATGGCACTCCGTTCTGACTTTGAGGGCCTACGTGGAACAATCCTTCATCGATCTCCCCTCCCTACTGTTGATTCTGTGGTTCATGAACTGATTGCAGAGGAGACTCGTATCAAGTCTCAAGTGGATAAAGGGTCTAAAGTAACTACTACTCCTGTCGTGTTTGCTGCTTCAACTGATCAGTCTAGGCCACCCCGTACTCAGACTCGACAATCTCCTAAAGTTGCATTTGATGAGTGTGCATTCTGCAAACAGAAAAATCATTGGAAGGCTCAGTGTCCGTTGTTACTTAACAAGGTCAAACAGCCTCAATCTGGGCAGCAACAGAAATATGGGCAGCAAAAGTCTCCGTCACGCTCCTCTGGTGCTCCTCCGTGGTCATCTCGTCCTCCACAGTTCGCTGCTGCTGCACCATCTGTAGATGTTGAGTCTGTTAGCACTATGCCACCTTCTGCGTTGGATCCCCAGGTTTTCGAACAGTTCAGACAGTTCTTCGTTTCTAATCCTACGGCCATGTCAGCATCTATGTCTCATTCGGGTTCAGTTTCTTCTAGTACCTCAGGTATTCCTTCCTCCTTGTGGATATTGGATTCTGGTGCGTCTCATCACATGTCCCCTCATTTGTCATCGTTTGGTTCTTTGTCACCCATTTCACCAATCTCTGTTATGTCCGCGAGTGCTGTACCTATGTCAGTCGAGGGTGTTGGTTCTGTTACTACCCCTCACATTGTCCTCTCTGATGTTTATTACATTCCCAAACTTGCTTTAAATCTTGTTTCGGTCAGTCAGTTGTGTAAGGCTGGTAATTGGGTGTTTTTTTCTGATTCTGTTTGTGTTATACAGGACCAACACACTCAGAGGGTGATTGGGACCGGCCGTAGGTTGGGGGAACTCTATGTCTTGGAGAATCTCAAAGTGTCTGTAGTTGCTGCCTCTAGCATAGATTTATCTTCTTTTCGTTTGAGTCCTTTGTCTTCTCAGTTTTATCTTTGGCATTCCAGATTAGGACATGTGTCAGTTTCACGTTTACGTTTTTTGGTCTCTAGTGGTGCTTTGGGTCATGTGAACACTAGTGATATTTCAGATTGTAGTGGTTGTAAACTGGCAAAATTTTCTGCCTTACCGTTTAATAAAAGTGTGTCTTATTCTGTTGCTCCTTTTGACATTATTCATTCTGATGTATGGGGACCAGCGCCAGTATCCACTAAGGGTGGATCGACCTATTATGTTTCGTTTATAGATGACTATACTCGTTATACCTGGGTGTATTTTATGAAACGCAGATCTGATTTCTTTGGCATTTACAACAACTTTAGAGCCCTTGTTAAAAGACAACATTCAGCTGTGATAAAGTGTTTCAGGTGTGACTTAGGGGGTGAATATACCTCTAATGACTTCACTCAGTTACTTGCCTCTGATGGTACCATACACCAGTCATCTTGTACCGACACTCCTGAGCAGAACGGTCTGGCAGAAAGAAAACATCGTCATATTGTTGAGACAGCACGCTCTTTACTTTTGTCTGTAGAGGTTCCTAGTATTTTTTGGGGAGAAGCAGTTCTAACTGCTGTATATGTGATTAATCGTATTCCTACTGCATTGACTTCAGGGATGTCTCCGTTTGAGAAACTATATGGTCACCCGCCGAATTATTCTGCATTACGAGTTTTTGGATGTACTTGCTTTGTTCTTCGTCCTCATGTTGAACGAAATAAGTTAGGGTCAAAATCAGCTATATGTGTGTTTTTGGGGTATGGTATTGGACAAAAAGGCGATCGTTGCTATGATCCTGTAAGTCAGAAATTATATGTTTCACGACATGTCACTTTTTTGGAACATATTCCTTTTTATTCCATTCCAGCTAAAACCCATGATGTGACAAAGTCAGATATTCGGCTTATTGATCCCTTTGGGATTGACATAGAGGTTCCAGTTCCGGATTCATCCATGCCATCTGGTGTGCCACCTGATAGTGCTTCAGCCTCGCCTGTGCCTGAGTCTGCTCCTTCGACTGTTGAGACTGGAGACCCACCACCTCTGAGGAGGTCTACTCGACCTTGTAAGTCCACCAAACTGCCAGATTTTTACTATTCTACATATTCAGCCTCATTTGCTTCCTTTATTGCAAACATACATCCTTTGTCTGAACCTGAGTCGTATAGAGAGGCTGTGTCTGATCCTCTTTGGCAGAATGCTATGGCCGAGGAACTTGCTGCTCTTCATCATACACATACATGGGATTTGGTTACTCTCCCACCTGGTAAGCATGCGATTGGTTGTCGATGGGTGTATAAGATAAAAACAAAATCTGATGGGTCTGTTGAGCGATACAAGGCAAGACTTGTGGCAAAAGGGTATTCACAACAATATGGTATGGATTATGAGGAGACTTTTTCCCCCGTAGCAAAGATGACGACTGTTCGCACTATGATTGCTGTTGCATCCGTTCGACAGTGGAAGATATTTCAGATGGATGTCAAGAATGCTTTTCTGAATGGTGATCTCCACGCGGAAGTTTATATGACTCCTCCCCCAGGTATTGACCACCAGCCAGGTGAAGTTTGTCGGCTTCGAAAAGCTTTATATGGTCTCAAACAAGCCCCTCGTGCTTGGTTTGAGAAATTCTCCACTGTTATTACTTCCCTTGGATTTGTCCCGAGTAACCATGATTCAGCATTGTTTGTTAGATGTACAAGTGCAGGGCGAATTCTATTGTCCTTATATGTAGATGATATGATTATTACTGGTGATGATCATAGTGGTATTGAGTTATTGAAGTATGATTTGGCTCATCGATTTGCAATGAAGGACTTGGGCTTGCTGCGTTATTTTCTGGGTATTGAAGTGGCTCAGTCTAAGAAAGGGTATCTTCTTTCTCAGACTAAGTATATATCTGACTTGTTTACACGGGCGCGTCTTTCTGACAACAGGACTGTAGATACTCCCCTTGAAACCAATGCACGTTACTCTCCTAGTGATGGTGTTCCATTATCAGATCCGAGTCTTTATCGGACTATTGTGGGTAGTTTGGTTTATCTTACGGTTACTCGTCCAGATATAGCACATGCAGTTCATGTTGTTAGCCAGTTTGTTACTGCTCCTACTTCTGTGCACTGGGGAGCTGTACTTCGTATTCTAAGGTATCTTCGTGGCACTCAGTTTCAGAATCTCTTGTTTCCCTCGACATCATCTCTCGAGTTGCGAGCCTATAGTGATGCTGATTGGGATGGAGATCGCAATGATCGTAAATCCACCACTGGTTTTTGTGTGTTTCTTGGAGACTCTTTAATCTCGTGGAAGAGCAAGAAACAAGATGTTGTCTCTAGATCTTCCACGGAGGCTGAGTATCGTGCTATGGCTGTGACTACATGTGAGATTATTTGGTTACGTTGGCTTCTTGCAGATATGGGGGTTCACATTTCTATGCCTACTCCCCTGCATTGTGATAACAAAAGTGCGGTACAAATTGCAAAGAATTCTGTCTTCCATGAGCGTACGAAGCACATTGAGATTGATTGTCACTTCACCCGTCATCATTTACAGCTCGGGACCATATCGCTTCCTTTTGTTCCATCGTCTTTGCAGATTGCTGACCTTTTTACGAAGGCTCAGTCGGCGTCTCGATTTCGTTTTTTGTGTGACAAACTCTCAATGCTTATTGCTGTTGCATTGTGAGTTTGAGGGGGGATGTTAGCCCATATGTTATTGGGCCTTTAGTTTATGGACCTTTAGGTTATTGGCTATGTATATATAGCCTACTTTTGTTTAGTTAGTTTCAGGCTTTTTCAGATTATATTGTAAACCTTAGCCTTTCTTCCTTTCAATAAAGTTCTATTAACACCCTCAACATTACTTAGCATTCCTCCCTATCAAGTGATACCATTTTTTTTCCTCTTGCAAGGCCTATTCATCCGTCAGGTTGACATACAACATAATGTTAAGTGTGAGAGAGGCCATGGGAATAGTTGTTCTCATTGTCGCGATGACAATATTAATATGGGTGGCTGAAGGGCAAGGCCAAGAGTCATGGGCCAAAAGGGTTGACACAGGCAAGAAAGTGGTAACAACTCTTCAGTTCTACTTCCATGACACGCCCACTGGACCAAATCCAAGTGTAGTCCCGATCGCACAAGCTGCTGGAACCATCAATACGACTACCATGTTTGGAGTTCTGAATATGCTTGATGATCCACTTACTGTTGGACCTAACCCAACTTCAAAGATAGTAGGCCGAGCCCGCGGACTGTATGGATTCGCTAGTCAAACTGATTTAAACCTCATCATGGTGATGAGCTTTTGGTTCACGGATGGTAGCTACAAAGGGAGTTCATTAAGCCTATTAAGCTTGAACCCGACATTAAACCCGGTTCGCGAGATGGCCATCATCGGTGGGACTGGTCTTTTCCGGTTCGGTCGTGGGTATGCTCTGGCTCACACTTATTCGCTCAATCCTACTACTGGTGATGGAATTGCTGGATACAATATTACTATTGTCACAAATGTTTGATTTCTACTTCACTGCCATTGTGTTGGAATTCTGTGTGCAAAAGCGTGTATACAATATGTCTAAAATTTCAATCCCCAATCATATGTTATGGAATTAATCCTGTGAGGGATTGTATTCAGATAATATCATTATTACTGTTATAGAAAGACACGACTTTCATACTAATAAGGTAAATGTCCAAAAAATATTTCTTGGTAATTAGTTGTATGTCCAAGAACTGAATTTTAATTTCCTTTTGTTGAGTAACTCAAGAAAGAATAAGGCACAGGATCTAATTAGTCCATCTAAAGGTTACATTGAAAAGTTCCATATAAGAAATGGACAGTTGCCGTATGGCCCCGGCAGACATAAACATACCATGATCAAAAGTAAAATTTTGGCACTAAATTAATATTGATTTTCAAGATCAAAGAACCTTCTGATTTTAGTGATTCTCTCCCTCCCCCCTGCCTGCCCCATTAGCAATTTAAGCACATATACTGCCCTAAGTATCACACAATATGCTTCTATATAGATTTATTATTAATGGTTCGACCTTGACTTCATTAAAGAATTCTTTTTCATCTAACAGTAGGAATCAATAAAA
>NW_025872805.1:0-1140 GCF_002878395.1 Capsicum annuum
ATAAGTTAAAAGGTATGATTAAAAAACAACCGGGAAAGAAATACGCTAATATTTCCTGTATGTCTACTACCTATTATCCACGCCCAACTCCTCAAGATGTTCTGATAGAGGAAAGGGAATGGAATCAGACAAATACTTCTTATAGTGGAGAAGCCATTTATGAATGAAATATTGATGGATTATCTGACCGACAAATCTCCATTCTTATTCATCGAATGTCCATGTATGCTACTATTGCCACTGCCACTACTTATATTATATTATATTATATTATATTATATATTATTATTATTATTATTATTATTACTGCTATCACTACTATTCCGACTATACTGATGTTGCTACTACAAGTGTTCATTATTTTTTTTTTGCTTATTATTATTAGTATTACCATCATCATCATCATCACTACTACTACTAATAATAATAATAATAATAATAATTGTTGTTGTTATTGTTGTTGTTGTTGTGTAGGAGACTAACACGTTCTACTCTACTGCTATTGATTTTTTTTCATTATTATTATCGTCATTTATTGTATTATTATTATTATTATTATTATTATCATTACTGCTACCACTACTATTCCGACTATACTGATGTTGCTACTATAAGTGTTCATTATTTAAATTTTGCTTATTATTATTAGTATCACCATCATCATCATCATCACCACTGCTACTACTACTAATAATAATAATAATTGTTGTTGTTATTGTTGTTGTTGTTGTTATTTTGTTGTTGTTGTGTAGGAGACTAACACGTTCTACTCTACTGCTATTGATTTTTTTTCATTATTATTATCGTCATTTATTGTATTATTATTATTATTATTATTATTATCATTACTGCTACCACTACTATTCCGACTATACTGATGTTGCTACTATAAGTGTTCATTATTTAAATTTTGCTTATTATTATTAGTATCACCATCATCATCATCATCACCACTGCTACTACTACTAATAATAATAATAATTGTTGTTGTTATTGTTGTTGTTGTTGTTATTTTGTTGTTGTTGTGTAGTAGACTAACACGTTCTACTCTACTGCTATTGATTTTTTACGTTATTATTATCGTCATTTATTGTATTATTATTATTATTATTATTATTATTATTATTATTATTATTATTA
>NW_025872806.1:0-3466 GCF_002878395.1 Capsicum annuum
CTAATTTATAAAACATATACACATGTATACGTTAAATATACACATCTGTAGTAGATATATACACAAATATACAAAACATATGCTACTTAATATAATAAATTAATAATACTTGGTAGTAAATTAATAATATATTAGAAGTAAGTTTTTAATTTAAAGTATAAAACTAGAAATTCAATTTAAAATTTTAATTCATTAAATGAAAAAATATAAAAAGTAAGGACTAAGGAATGAATGAATTTTGGGAATTTTATTGATTGCAAATGATCCAAAATTTATAATTTACATAAATGAAAAATCTACAAATTATGCATCATTTTTTCTAACTCATGCATGTTAATATTAACGGGAACTTTTATAGGATAGTCGAAGTCAACGAGGGCAAAACCATGCATTGAACTTGATTCTGCTAAGTTCTCCCGTGAAGACATAATTTCTTCAAATTTCAGCTCGTCGCTCGGCTCCAATTCCATTCCTTGGTTTCTTCTTTCCGCTCTAATCTAATCTCTGAGGCAAACTAGAACTTTCATTGCATTGCTTCTCAATGAGTGTCGGTTGTCTCCAAGCTGTTGTCGTCCCTGACTAAAGACACTTTCTGATGCAACGGTTGACATTGGAACATCCAAGATATCTCTAGCTAATCTTGAAAGCACAGGATATTGTGTCCAATCCAACGTGTTGATCCGTCGTCTGCGATCCTCTCGCACCGGCCGAAGATAATATTTTATCTCTTCCCGATAAGTTGATATGTAAGCTCTCTCATCAACACTTTTCCAATAAGTTGAATCAAAAAAGGAATCAAAAAAACCACTATGTGCCGGCCTTTTAGAAGATGATGGATCCTCGGGAGGATAAGGAGCGACAGTTGGAGTGATATTTGTAGGTACGGCTAAATCAAATAAATAAACATAGTGATTATATAATTTTTCTATGTAATCCTTTGCATCATTCATAACCGTACACAAATCAGGTTGTACTTGTTCAGAATTATGGTTAATATTTATTTCTAAGTTAGTATAAATAACAGTACTAAAGTGGCACATATTATTATATTTCATGCACGGATTTAACATAGCACCAACCAAGTACATAGGGGGAATTGGGAAAAAATATTTTTTAAATTTAGTAAAGATGGCACCAACAGCTTCTTTATAACCTTCTTTATTTTTATATTCTTTGAGCAAACCAGAAATATCGACTATATATGCCAAAATTTTACAAACAGTAGGATAATAAGAACCGAAAAATTCAACCGTAGCAACATAAATTTTTTCTAAAAACTTAACAAAATCCTTAATCACAACCCAATCAGAATCATGTAGCATGCAATTAACAAAATCAGCAAATGAACCGCAATGTTGGTTAAAAGCTAGTGTAATAGGAATTCTATATTTATAACAAGTTTTTAAAAAATCATACGTAGAATTCCATCTAATATCAATTTCCTAGGGCATCAATATCGGTGCAAGTCCATTTTCTTGACATTTAACTTTAAATTCTCTAATTCTCGATCTACGATTATTTCCTTGAATAAAATCAACATCAAGATGAAATTTTTCAATATAAAGCTCAAAAAACTCAAGATCCTTTACAATTAAATTATATATATGACATGCACACTTAATATGAAAAATTTCAGGCAACGACGGAGATAGCGTAGATTTTAATTTTTTTTATAGCAGTCTTGTTGTTAGAAGTATTATCAAAAGCAATATATAAAATTTTATTTTCGATACCATAATATCCGACAACTTTAACAATAGAATCAACAATAAAATCTCGAGTATGTTTACTATCTTCATCATATAAAAAAGTAAGAATATGTTTTTGCATCACAAAATTACTATCTATCCAGTGACAAGTAACGGTTAAATAATCATTTTTATTTACAGCACGACCAAGATCAGAAGTTAAGGACAATCTACATTGAATATTTTTTAACAATGTTGATAAATAAAAACAATATTGTGAATGAAATCTAAAAATATCTGACCGACAAGTAGTTCTAGGAATACCGTTAAATATAGGATTATAAATTGCTTGTATATAATGAATAAAGGCATCAGAAGAAGGAAAACTAATAGGCAAACAACCCATAGCTACCATTTTAGCTATTTCTTCCCGGTCCCTCAATTTATTATACTTATTCGTTACCTGACCGGTTGCTGGGTTCATTCTAGTTTGCGTTGGCCCACCAACATCCCCACCACCTCGTGCAATATTTAACTCTCTTTCGTGAAGTTCACCTATATGTCTCATTAACGTACCCGTACCCCCTTGCTTGCTTCCACTTCTATGCTTATATATTTTTGACAAATATTGCATTGCACCTCAGTATCTGATATACGTTCAAAAAATTGCCATGCAACACTAGTTGTTTTACGAGGTCTTGCGACACGGGGAGAGAGATTAACCGATTCAGATCTAACGTTAGCATTTCCTACTGTGGGTGTCTCACCAATATTTTTATTTTCTTCGTCTAAATTAACCACATCTACTTTATTTTCTTCTTCTATACCGTAATTTTTCTAAGCTTCTACATAATCCATATCGTGAGCACCTACACCTATTTCTTCCTCAAAAGGTGTACCAAGAGGTACCAGAGGCGAAGGCACACGGGTATATCTACTACTTGAACTACCTCTACCGCTAGTAATTCGTTTTTTACTACCACTACCGCTTTCGAAACAAAATTTTTTAACACCTTTAGTAGCGAGGTTTCTTAATTTATCCATAGTATAAATTAAACTAAACTAAAAAAATTCAAAATACACAAATATAATAAAATTAAATATTAAACAATTAATACAATAAATAAAAATTAAACGTAAAAGATGGAACGACAATACCAAATTTTGAAAGTATCCGAAAGTTGCGACTTTAGAAACTTCTGCTCGTACTTTGTGAATGCAAAATTAAAAAATTAAAGTGAACACTTTAAGAAATTAAATATATTGAATATTTGAGAATTGAGAATTGAGATTTGAGAGAGAATAAGATTTGAGAAGGTAGAAAATTGTGTGAAAAATGATTTGAAGGTGTAGGGTATTTATAGAATTTTTTTTGGGATAAAAAATAATTTTTAAAGTATTTTTTTTTTTTAAGAAATGGGCCCAAACTAGCCGTTTGGATCCAAAAAGGGCTATATAGCCGTTGGGCCAACGGCTAGTTTGGCCCAAAACTCAATTTTTTATTTTTTTTTTTAAATTTGAATCCGGATCGGGCCGGTTAACCGGTGGGCCTGGACCGGGCTAGGTCCGAGCCAGATTAACTGGACCCAAATTAAAAAAATAACCGACCCGAAACCCGAAACCCTAAAACCCTAGGAATTACCGAGCCAGGTCCTTTAAGTGGGCCGGATAGGGCCGGGTCAGCCCGATCCACTTAAGAGGCTTAACTCTGCTCCATCACTATAAGTAGATGACTCCCTTTGACATGTATTTTTGTTTTCTTGTGATTGTTTAGATTT
>NW_025872807.1:0-5328 GCF_002878395.1 Capsicum annuum
TGTTTAACCTACATGCCCCATGTATGCCGTTATGGCTAAGCTGGGATTCAATCACTACCCCAACTGAAAGGGTGTCAATACCATGCAACGGGTAAGGATAGTCTATGAGTGAGCCTTATCTGGAAGGTACTCAATGAGAATGGTGGGAACCCTAAACTGACGAGGTTAAGCCACCTCATCAACCCTAATCTGACGGGTTAAGATGCCTCAACCTACACTAGCTACATAGTTCTGGAACACAAGGATGACTACTAAGAATAACACCCTGAACTGGTGGGTGATTTCCCATCCTTTAGTTCACTCGTTGCTAACCTCTACACCCATTTGGAGGGATTGGACATAAATAACTGACTGTACATGACTTAATCTTACTGAATTCTATTGACTGGCGGAATATTACTGATATCTGACAACTAACTAAGATCAGGAGGTTTTCCTGAGTCACATGACTAACATAAGTCTATGGAATCATAGCTTGAGTTCGGATATCGTGAAACATGACATGGATATAGGCACACATCTATAGTTTTCGGGTACAAGCACCCCAAGATACGATAGAAGGAAACTGACACACATGACTGACTTGATCATCAGAGTAGAGTCCATAGTTTATAATATCATAAGTAGGGATCTCATACTAAGCATAGTTATCAACAATGTATTGCATGGAAAGGATTTCATATCACATGGAAGTACTTGCACAATCTTAATACCAATAGCATGGAAGTTCATGTGGATTGCATGGTTATCATACATCTTATTCATAAGTAGGATTTGCAAGTAAACATAGCATAAACTCATAAGAATATTTCATGAGTATTCCAACAACATTTACAAGGCACATTATCAACATAGAAGTCATTGGAACGTAAGGGCATATCATGAATCCTTCACTTAGTCACAATTTAGCTATATTGCATGATTTCTAATTTCTTAGGCATTTTATCAAACACCATACATGCACATCTTAAGCATAGGTGAAATCATCAAATTATACATCATGAACAACCAAATTTACATGTTTCCAACTCATATAATATCATGAAATTCAAAAAAACATATAAAGATTCTATCTTGGGAATCACCCAATATGAACAACATGATCATCAACACCCAACAATATAGAAATCATACTTTATAATGAAAAAGAGGGTTTTTGAGCTTTATGGATGAAAGGGATCCATAAATCAACTCACGCATACCTTAGAAAGAAGATTCTTGATGATTGACGGAGGAATTTCCTTGAAATCGGATCTTCAATCTTAATTATGCAATCCTAGTTGTTTTTCTCTTTTAGTGCTCTTGGATGATGAGCTTTGAGATGATAATAGGATTGTGATATGATTAGAAGCTATATATTTTGTAGGGTTAAGTTCAGGGACGTGTAAGGAGTGTTAAAAGACTTAATTACCCTTAAAATAACTCAAAAACGGAGTGTTTTTGGCACCTGGAACTGACTTAGGCGGCGCCCAAGTGATAGCCTAAGCTAGGTTGGGTGGCGCCTAACCAATCGCCTTTGCTTCGGTTGGGCGGCACCTAACCAATCGCCTATGCTTAATGTCTCTCACGAAAATAGGCATAACTTTTTGCTCGGGTATTAGATTTAGGCGAAATTAGTGTTGTTGGAAAGCTAATTCGATTCTGTAAAATTTTGTAGGTATAAATCAGCCAAAATACCATATTAACATTGAGTTATATGCATTCAAAGATAACCCTTGCAAAATCTAACACTAAAACATGATGGATTCAAAAACTCTTAGCTTGTATTACGTTAAGTGACTCATATGAACATGCTTAATGCATCATAAGCTATCCTATCACTAGGATATTCATTGTATGTCATGTACTCAAGTATGAATCATAGGATAGGAGATTTCATACATAGGAATACTTATTCACTTCCTAGCTTAGAAACATGCGGGGTATTACAATATCTCACCCTTGGGAACATTCGTCCTCGAATGAGAATTTACTGAGAAGGAATACAAGACAATAGAACCTGAATTGAACATGAAGAACTAAAACTTGATCTCATGACTGACATGCTAAACATACTAAACTCGTGCATATCTGATGCACGAACAACTGACACAGGAATGCATGACTTATTATGAAACGGTTAATAGGTACCAAGTTTATACTGGAAACATGAACGTGAACTGAATAAGATTAAGAAGAACTGTTACCTTGAGCTTGATATAAATTGGCGGGGAATAGGTGAGGATACTTGGTATGCATATCTGTTTCTACTTCCCAAGTATCTCCCTCATGAGACTGATATCTCCAAAGAACCTTGACTAGAGGGACTTCTTTGTTCCTCAATCTACGAGTCTGATCATCTAAGATTTCGAGTAGAATATCTTCATAAGAGAGGCTGTTCTGAATATCGATGCTCTGAATAAGGACAACAACAGCTGGGTCACCTATGCACTTCTTTATCAAAGAGACATGGAAGACTTGATGGACTGAGGCTAGACTGAAGGTAACTCAAGCTCATAAGCTACCTTGCCGAAGTGACAAAGAATTCTAAAGGGACCAACATACAGGGGACTAAGTTTCCTTTTCTTGCCGAACCTCTTCACTCCCTTCATGGGAGAGATCTTAAGATAGACATAGTCATTGACCTCGAACTTGAGATCCTTTCTATGAACATCTGCATAGGACTTCTGTCGGCTCTGAGCAGCCCAGAGTCTCTCTCTGATCAACTGAAATTTCTCTAAGGTGTCGTTACTAAGTCAAGACCTATGATTGAGGCCTCACTAACTTCAAATTAACCTATCGGAGATCTACATCTCCTACCATAGAGAGCTTTGAATGGAGCCATCTGAATACTAGAATGATAGCTATTGTTGTATACAAAATCAATCAAAGGTAAGTGGTCGTCCCAACTCTCCTTGAAGTCAATTTCACACACCCTTAGCATATCTTCAAGAGTCCGAATGGTCCTCTATGCTTGACCATCTGTCTAAGGATGAAATGTTGTGCTGAGATGGACTTGGGTATCGATACCCTTTTGGAATGCTTTCCAAAGGTGAGAAGTGAACTGGGTACCTCTGTCTGAGATGATAGATAGTGGACCACTGTGTAACCTGACTAACTCCCTGATATAGAGTTTGGCATAATCCTCGATGGAATAAAAAGTACGAATAGGAATGAAATGAGCTGACTTGGTCATTCTATCTATAATGACCCAGACTAAAACATGCTGATCCGAGTTCTAGGCAAACCCATCATGAAGTCCATGTTAACTTCTTCCCACTTCCAAGTAGGAATGGTGAGCTCTTACATGAAACCGCTAGGTTTCTGATGCTCTATCTTAACCTGCTGACATGTAGAGCACTTAGCCATAAACTCTGCAATATCTCTCTTCATCCACTCCACCAATAGATCTCCCACATATCATGGTACATCTTAGTGGCCCCTGGATGAATAAAGTATCATGTACCATGCGCTTATGCAAGTATTCGCTGCCTCAATTCATCTACACCTGGAACACATAGACGACCCTGACAATGAAGAACACCATCTCCCCCTTAGGAGAAAACCTCAACTTTCTAATTCTGAACTGACTCTTTGAGCTTGAAAAGGATGGGATCCCTGTCTTGTTTTTCTTTCACCTCAGAAACTAGAGATGACTCCTAACTACTATGAACATATACAACACCCTCTGAAGAATCGACTAAGCGAACGCCTAGTCTGGCAAGCTGATGGATCTCCTAAGCCATCTTTTTCTTACTATCCTCAACATGAGAAATACTACCCATTGAGAGTCGACTTAGAGCGTCAGCCACAACATTGTCCTTGTCCGGATGATAAAGAACACTCATGTCGTAATCCTTCAAGAGCTCTAACCACCTTCTCTGGCGAAGATTGAGACCTTCCTGGGAAAAGACATACTGGAGGATTTTATGGTCTGTGAAGACATCTACATGAACTCCATAGATATAATGCCTCCAAATCTTTAAGGCAAAAACTACCACTACTAACTTAAGATCATGAGTAGGATAATTCTTCTCATGTGGCTTTAACTGTCTGGAGGCGTAGGCTATGACCTTACCATCCTGCATGAGGACACAACCTAAACCTACAATGGATGCATCACAATAGACTACAAAACTGTCTGAACCATCTGGAATAGCTAGAACTGGAGCGGAGGTAAGTCGAGTCTTCAACTCTTGAAAGCTCTTCTTGCATGAATTTGACCACTGAAACTTAATCTTCTTCTGAGTCAATCTATACATAGGAGATGCAATAGATAAAAATCCGTCGAAAAATTGTCTGTAATAGCCAGCCAAACCCAAGAAACTTCTAATATCTGATGAAGATATGGGTCTGGGCTATTTTTTTACTGCCTCATTTTTCTGAGGATCTACTCTAATTCCATCATAAAAAACAATATGGCCAAGGAATGCTATTGATCTTAGCCAAAATTTGCACTTCCCAAACTTAGCGAATAATTGGCGATCTTGAGAGTCTGAAGAACAATCCTGAGATGGTCTGCATGATCACGCTCTGTGCGAGAATAGACCAGAATATCATCTATGAAGACTATGACAAACATGTCCAAGTACTGCTTGAACACATGGTCATAAAATCCATAAAAGCTGCAAGGGCATTGGTAAGACCAAATGACATGACTAAAAATTTAAAGTGACCTTACCGAGTATGGAAAGTTGTCTTTGGAATGTCATATTATCCTTGAATCAATGAGGACTCAATGTGTCTCTGCGACTGGAATGCTACCGGTACTGCTAGGCTAGAGCTTGTGTCTCGGAACCTATGGTGTAACATGAAAAGAAAGCACCATAGCGCAAATGCATCAGTACAACTGGAGTACTGAGTATACGAGGAAGGTAGGCTGAACATAAAGGGTTTCATGCATGAACAACACTGATTGACTAATATGAACGTGGGAGTGCAATCACACATATATAGAAACTGGGACTGTGAATACATAATAGCATAACCTGTAAGCTAATACATGGTTTACTGATAACTATCATGATTAATACTGAAAATGATAACATAGATGACAATATCTAATAGTTCTGTATATACTGAAATTTGAAGAACGCCCTAAGTTCTTTTACTAAGACTGATACTGAAACTGTGGGATAAGCTGTATATGCTGTTATGGATAAGCTGGGATCCAATCTCTGCCCTGACTGGATGGGTGTCAATACCATGCCACGGGTAAGGACAGCCTTTGAGTAACCCTTATCTGGTAGGTACTCAATGAGGATGGTGGGAACCCTAAACTGATGGGTTAAGCCACCTCAATAACCCTAATTTGACGGGTTAAGATGTCTCCACCTACACTGGCTATGT